>NW_027190858.1:0-24544 GCF_040958095.1 Procambarus clarkii
TAGCTAAGCAAGTTACAATCTTGATGAGCTAGTTACAAAATTCAATATAAGTCATCACATCAACAATGGGTTCGAGATCGACCTCAAGTACAGGTTCTAAATTAAGCAACTGACATATGTGGAGAGCTAGTATCAAATTTATATGTTTGTCCTGCACACCGTCCCCCATCCAGTGGGCAGCGGTGGATAGGTTACAATCACTTAGTTGTTATCTACAGTTAGCAAACTGGGGATATTTGGCTAAAATTTCTGGTAGCAGATCATTTTGAATGAAATATTGACACATCGCTGGAACATTGGTTATAGAATTGTCTCTAAATTCATGTATCTTTTCGCACTCCATCACATAGTGACGGAGGGTGTGCGAATAATTTTGTTGACACAGTTTACATTTGGTCAGGTCTACATCAGCAGATAATGAGAATTCCCAGAGATACTTGTAACCGAGTCTAAGCCGAGCAGTAGTAACATCTAGAAGTCTGCTGATTTTATTGGATGATCCATAGATGTGTGGCTCCTCTTGTATGATATGTATGATAGATGGAATTACTAGTTTCCAGTTTCTAGGCAGGCGATGAGTACTCACAATAACCTTAATTAAGCGTCAAAACAAAAATGTGTATACTCTTTTTACTCTCCTGACCTTAGTTCTCGAGCTATGTATTTCATTTTGGTACCAACGTGTTCGCAATAACATTCTCTAGAAGAAAATCAGCAAAAACGGTCACCAAAAGTTATATGAATACCAGCACCCAATAAATACCTACGAAGATGACTCGCCGTGAGTGCCCAAGAGCAACAAAATGTTTTTACTCTTGGGATTGTTATCACTTCCACACTTGTCCTACAGCGTTAATTTTGGTATCAATGTACTCGCAATGAAATTCCCAACACGGTGATATGAATATAAACGTAGAATAATGGTCGCTGCCCACCCGCAAGAGTGTGGGAAGTGGCGGAACTGTTACCCAGTATTGGTGACAAGACGACACATGGGCGATACAGTGCTTTGAAAGTTTATAATTATATCACTGTCCTGACATTATTATTGTATGTACGTCATTCATTTTTGTGCCAATGTTTTCGCAATAGAATGTTCTATGAGCCCGTAGGTAAAAAAGAGCAACAAAGCGTAAGATAGAATAGCACCATATATAAAACAACGCTGGTACATATCAGTGAGCGTCAAACACACACGAAATGTGTGTGTTTGATGGTGGTCAAACGATGTTTGATGTGTTTGATCAGGTGATGTCCTGATCCGCATAATTAAAGTATGAATTATGTTGAGAAAAAATAAGAAAAAAGGGAAAAAACAGGGGTGGGAGAAACATGACAGAAAAAGAGTAAAAATACAATTTGGTCAACAAAACAGCATTGTTTAAAATAAAAGATATGGATTGACATTTTGGGGGTTAGGTTGGTAGGTTACATTGAGTTAATTAGGTAGTACTTAGTGTTTATCTGTTATAGATAGGAGCTGCCTGGTATGGGCCAATAGGCCTTCTGCAGTTACCTTTGTTTTTATGTTTTTGCCCTGTAACCTAAATGGTTAGAGAGGCACATATATGGGCTTAGGGACTGAACCCCACAATTCATTTAGCTAAGCAAGTTACAATCTTGATGAGCTAGTTACAAAATTCAATATAAGTCATCACATCAACAATGGGTTCGAGATCGACCTCAAGTACAGGTTCTAAATTAAGCAACTGACATATGTGGAGAGCTAGTATCAAAATTTATATGTTTGTCCTGCACACCGTCCCCCATCCAGTGGGCAGCGGTGGATAGGTTACAATCACTTAGTTGTTATCTACAGTTAGCAAACTGGGGATATTTGGCTAAAATTTCTGGTAGCAGATCATTTTGAATGAAATATTGACACATCGCTGGAACATTGGTTATAGAATTGTCTCTAAATTCATGTATCTTTTCGCACTCCATCACATAGTGACGGAGGGTGTGCGAATAATTTTGTTGACACAGTTTACATTTGGTCAGGTCTACATCAGCAGATAATGAGAATTCCCAGAGATACTTGTAACCGAGTCTAAGCCGAGCAGTAGTAACATCTAGAAGTCTGCTGATTTTATTGGATGATCCATAGATGTGTGGCTCCTCTTGTATGATATGTATGATAGATGGAATTACTAGTTCCAGTTTCTAGGCAGGCGATGAGTACTCACAATAACCTTAATTAAGCGTCAAAACAAAAATGTGTATACTCTTTTTACTCTCCTGACCTTAGTTCTCGAGCTATGTATTTCATTTTGGTACCAACGTGTTCGCAATAACATTCTCTAGAAGAAAATCAGCAAAAACGGTCACCAAAAGTTATATGAATACCAGCACCCAATAAATACCTACGTAGATGACTCGCCGTGAGTGCCCAAGAGCAACAAAATGTTTTTACTCTTGGGATTGTTATCACTTCCACACTTGTCCTACAGCGTTAATTTTGGTATCAATGTACTCGCAATGAAATTCCCAACACGGTGATATGAATATAAACGTAGAATAATGGTCGCTGCCCACCCGCAAGAGTGTGGGAAGTGGCGGAACTGTTACCCAGTATTGGTGACAAGACGACACATGGGCGATACAGTGCTTTGAAAGTTTATAATTATATCACTGTCCTGACATTATTATTGTATGTACGTCATTCATTTTTGTGCCAATGTTTTCGCAATAGAATGTTCTATGAGCCCGTAGGTAAAAAAGAGCAACAAAGCGTAAGATAGAATAGCACCATATATAAAACAACGCTGGTACATATCAGTGAGCGTCAAACACACACGAAATGTGTGTGTTTGATGGTGGTCAAACGATGTTTGATGTGTTTGATCAGGTGATGTCCTGATCCGCATAATTAAAGTATGAATTATGTTGAGAAAAAATAAGAAAAAAGGGAAAAAACAGGGGTGGGAGAAACATGACAGAAAAAGAGTAAAAATACAATTTGGTCAACAAAACAGCATTGTTTAAAATAAAAGATATGGATTGACATTTTGGGGGTTAGGTTGGTAGGTTACATTGAGTTAATTAGGTAGTACTTAGTGTTTATCTGTTATAGATAGGAGCTGCCTGGTATGGGCCAATAGGCCTTCTGCAGTTACCTTTGTTTTTATGTTTTTGCCCTGTAACCTAAATGGTTAGAGAGGCACATATATGGGCTTAGGGACTGAACCCCACAATTCATTTAGCTAAGCAAGTTACAATCTTGATGAGCTAGTTACAAAATTCAATATAAGTCATCACATCAACAATGGGTTCGAGATCGACCTCAAGTACAGGTTCTAAATTAAGCAACTGACATATGTGGAGAGCTAGTATCAAAATTTATATGTTTGTCCTGCACACCGTCCCCCATCCAGTGGGCAGCGGTGGATAGGTTACAATCACTTAGTTGTTATCTACAGTTAGCAAACTGGGGATATTTGGCTAAAATTTCTGGTAGCAGATCATTTTGAATGAAATATTGACACATCGCTGGAACATTGGTTATAGAATTGTCTCTAAATTCATGTATCTTTTCGCACTCCATCACATAGTGACGGAGGGTGTGCGAATAATTTTGTTGACACAGTTTACATTTGGTCAGGTCTACATCAGCAGATAATGAGAATTCCCAGAGATACTTGTAACCGAGTCTAAGCCGAGCAGTAGTAACATCTAGAAGTCTGCTGATTTTATTGGATGATCCATAGATGTGTGGCTCCTCTTGTATGATATGTATGATAGATGGAATTACTAGTTCCAGTTTCTAGGCAGGCGATGAGTACTCACAATAACCTTAATTAAGCGTCAAAACAAAAATGTGTATACTCTTTTTACTCTCCTGACCTTAGTTCTCGAGCTATGTATTTCATTTTGGTACCAACGTGTTCGCAATAACATTCTCTAGAAGAAAATCAGCAAAAACGGTCACCAAAAGTTATATGAATACCAGCACCCAATAAATACCTACGTAGATGACTCGCCGTGAGTGCCCAAGAGCAACAAAATGTTTTTACTCTTGGGATTGTTATCACTTCCACACTTGTCCTACAGCGTTAATTTTGGTATCAATGTACTCGCAATGAAATTCCCAACACGGTGATATGAATATAAACGTAGAATAATGGTCGCTGCCCACCCGCAAGAGTGTGGGAAGTGGCGGAACTGTTACCCAGTATTGGTGACAAGACGACACATGGGCGATACAGTGCTTTGAAAGTTTATAATTATATCACTGTCCTGACATTATTATTGTATGTACGTCATTCATTTTTGTGCCAATGTTTTCGCAATAGAATGTTCTATGAGCCCGTAGGTAAAAAAGAGCAACAAAGCGTAAGATAGAATAGCACCATATATAAAACAACGCTGGTACATATCAGTGAGCGTCAAACACACACGAAATGTGTGTGTTTGATGGTGGTCAAACGATGTTTGATGTGTTTGATCAGGTGATGTCCTGATCCGCATAATTAAAGTATGAATTATGTTGAGAAAAAATAAGAAAAAAGGGAAAAAACAGGGGTGGGAGAAACATGACAGAAAAAGAGTAAAAATACAATTTGGTCAACAAAACAGCATTGTTTAAAATAAAAGATATGGATTGACATTTTGGGGGTTAGGTTGGTAGGTTACATTGAGTTAATTAGGTAGTACTTAGTGTTTATCTGTTATAGATAGGAGCTGCCTGGTATGGGCCAATAGGCCTTCTGCAGTTACCTTTGTTTTTATGTTTTTGCCCTGTAACCTAAATGGTTAGAGAGGCACATATATGGGCTTAGGGACTGAACCCCACAATTCATTTAGCTAAGCAAGTTACAATCTTGATGAGCTAGTTACAAAATTCAATATAAGTCATCACATCAACAATGGGTTCGAGATCGACCTCAAGTACAGGTTCTAAATTAAGCAACTGACATATGTGGAGAGCTAGTATCAAAATTTATATGTTTGTCCTGCACACCGTCCCCCATCCAGTGGGCAGCGGTGGATAGGTTACAATCACTTAGTTGTTATCTACAGTTAGCAAACTGGGGATATTTGGCTAAAATTTCTGGTAGCAGATCATTTTGAATGAAATATTGACACATCGCTGGAACATTGGTTATAGAATTGTCTCTAAATTCATGTATCTTTTCGCACTCCATCACATAGTGACGGAGGGTGTGCGAATAATTTTGTTGACACAGTTTACATTTGGTCAGGTCTACATCAGCAGATAATGAGAATTCCCAGAGATACTTGTAACCGAGTCTAAGCCGAGCAGTAGTAACATCTAGAAGTCTGCTGATTTTATTGGATGATCCATAGATGTGTGGCTCCTCTTGTATGATATGTATGATAGATGGAATTACTAGTTCCAGTTTCTAGGCAGGCGATGAGTACTCACAATAACCTTAATTAAGCGTCAAAACAAAAATGTGTATACTCTTTTTACTCTCCTGACCTTAGTTCTCGAGCTATGTATTTCATTTTGGTACCAACGTGTTCGCAATAACATTCTCTAGAAGAAAATCAGCAAAAACGGTCACCAAAAGTTATATGAATACCAGCACCCAATAAATACCTACGTAGATGACTCGCCGTGAGTGCCCAAGAGCAACAAAATGTTTTTACTCTTGGGATTGTTATCACTTCCACACTTGTCCTACAGCGTTAATTTTGGTATCAATGTACTCGCAATGAAATTCCCAACACGGTGATATGAATATAAACGTAGAATAATGGTCGCTGCCCACCCGCAAGAGTGTGGGAAGTGGCGGAACTGTTACCCAGTATTGGTGACAAGACGACACATGGGCGATACAGTGCTTTGAAAGTTTATAATTATATCACTGTCCTGACATTATTATTGTATGTACGTCATTCATTTTTGTGCCAATGTTTTCGCAATAGAATGTTCTATGAGCCCGTAGGTAAAAAAGAGCAACAAAGCGTAAGATAGAATAGCACCATATATAAAACAACGCTGGTACATATCAGTGAGCGTCAAACACACACGAAATGTGTGTGTTTGATGGTGGTCAAACGATGTTTGATGTGTTTGATCAGGTGATGTCCTGATCCGCATAATTAAAGTATGAATTATGTTGAGAAAAAATAAGAAAAAAGGGAAAAAACAGGGGTGGGAGAAACATGACAGAAAAAGAGTAAAAATACAATTTGGTCAACAAAACAGCATTGTTTAAAATAAAAGATATGGATTGACATTTTGGGGGTTAGGTTGGTAGGTTACATTGAGTTAATTAGGTAGTACTTAGTGTTTATCTGTTATAGATAGGAGCTGCCTGGTATGGGCCAATAGGCCTTCTGCAGTTACCTTTGTTTTTATGTTTTTGCCCTGTAACCTAAATGGTTAGAGAGGCACATATATGGGCTTAGGGACTGAACCCCACAATTCATTTAGCTAAGCAAGTTACAATCTTGATGAGCTAGTTACAAAATTCAATATAAGTCATCACATCAACAATGGGTTCGAGATCGACCTCAAGTACAGGTTCTAAATTAAGCAACTGACATATGTGGAGAGCTAGTATCAAAATTTATATGTTTGTCCTGCACACCGTCCCCCATCCAGTGGGCAGCGGTGGATAGGTTACAATCACTTAGTTGTTATCTACAGTTAGCAAACTGGGGATATTTGGCTAAAATTTCTGGTAGCAGATCATTTTGAATGAAATATTGACACATCGCTGGAACATTGGTTATAGAATTGTCTCTAAATTCATGTATCTTTTCGCACTCCATCACATAGTGACGGAGGGTGTGCGAATAATTTTGTTGACACAGTTTACATTTGGTCAGGTCTACATCAGCAGATAATGAGAATTCCCAGAGATACTTGTAACCGAGTCTAAGCCGAGCAGTAGTAACATCTAGAAGTCTGCTGATTTTATTGGATGATCCATAGATGTGTGGCTCCTCTTGTATGATATGTATGATAGATGGAATTACTAGTTCCAGTTTCTAGGCAGGCGATGAGTACACACAATAACCTTAATTAAGCGTCAAAACAAAAATGTGTATACTCTTTTTACTCTCCTGACCTTAGTTCTCGAGCTATGTATTTCATTTTGGTACCAACGTGTTCGCAATAACATTCTCTAGAAGAAAATCAGCAAAAACGGTCACCAAAAGTTATATGAATACCAGCACCCAATAAATACCTACGTAGATGACTCGCCGTGAGTGCCCAAGAGCAACAAAATGTTTTTACTCTTGGGATTGTTATCACTTCCACACTTGTCCTACAGCGTTAATTTTGGTATCAATGTACTCGCAATGAAATTCCCAACACGGTGATATGAATATAAACGTAGAATAATGGTCGCTGCCCACCCGCAAGAGTGTGGGAAGTGGCGGAACTGTTACCCAGTATTGGTGACAAGACGACACATGGGCGATACAGTGCTTTGAAAGTTTATAATTATATCACTGTCCTGACATTATTATTGTATGTACGTCATTCATTTTTGTGCCAATGTTTTCGCAATAGAATGTTCTATGAGCCCGTAGGTAAAAAAGAGCAACAAAGCGTAAGATAGAATAGCACCATATATAAAACAACGCTGGTACATATCAGTGAGCGTCAAACACACACGAAATGTGTGTGTTTGATGGTGGTCAAACGATGTTTGATGTGTTTGATCAGGTGATGTCCTGATCCGCATAATTAAAGTATGAATTATGTTGAGAAAAAATAAGAAAAAAGGGAAAAAACAGGGGTGGGAGAAACATGACAGAAAAAGAGTAAAAATACAATTTGGTCAACAAAACAGCATTGTTTAAAATAAAAGATATGGATTGACATTTTGGGGGTTAGGTTGGTAGGTTACATTGAGTTAATTAGGTAGTACTTAGTGTTTATCTGTTATAGATAGGAGCTGCCTGGTATGGGCCAATAGGCCTTCTGCAGTTACCTTTGTTTTTATGTTTTTGCCCTGTAACCTAAATGGTTAGAGAGGCACATATATGGGCTTAGGGACTGAACCCCACAATTCATTTAGCTAAGCAAGTTACAATCTTGATGAGCTAGTTACAAAATTCAATATAAGTCATCACATCAACAATGGGTTCGAGATCGACCTCAAGTACAGGTTCTAAATTAAGCAACTGACATATGTGGAGAGCTAGTATCAAAATTTATATGTTTGTCCTGCACACCGTCCCCCATCCAGTGGGCAGCGGTGGATAGGTTACAATCACTTAGTTGTTATCTACAGTTAGCAAACTGGGGATATTTGGCTAAAATTTCTGGTAGCAGATCATTTTGAATGAAATATTGACACATCGCTGGAACATTGGTTATAGAATTGTCTCTAAATTCATGTATCTTTTCGCACTCCATCACATAGTGACGGAGGGTGTGCGAATAATTTTGTTGACACAGTTTACATTTGGTCAGGTCTACATCAGCAGATAATGAGAATTCCCAGAGATACTTGTAACCGAGTCTAAGCCGAGCAGTAGTAACATCTAGAAGTCTGCTGATTTTATTGGATGATCCATAGATGTGTGGCTCCTCTTGTATGATATGTATGATAGATGGAATTACTAGTTCCAGTTTCTAGGCAGGCGATGAGTACTCACAATAACCTTAATTAAGCGTCAAAACAAAAATGTGTATACTCTTTTTACTCTCCTGACCTTAGTTCTCGAGCTATGTATTTCATTTTGGTACCAACGTGTTCGCAATAACATTCTCTAGAAGAAAATCAGCAAAAACGGTCACCAAAAGTTATATGAATACCAGCACCCAATAAATACCTACGTAGATGACTCGCCGTGAGTGCCCAAGAGCAACAAAATGTTTTTACTCTTGGGATTGTTATCACTTCCACACTTGTCCTACAGCGTTAATTTTGGTATCAATGTACTCGCAATGAAATTCCCAACACGGTGATATGAATATAAACGTAGAATAATGGTCGCTGCCCACCCGCAAGAGTGTGGGAAGTGGCGGAACTGTTACCCAGTATTGGTGACAAGACGACACATGGGCGATACAGTGCTTTGAAAGTTTATAATTATATCACTGTCCTGACATTATTATTGTATGTACGTCATTCATTTTTGTGCCAATGTTTTCGCAATAGAATGTTCTATGAGCCCGTAGGTAAAAAAGAGCAACAAAGCGTAAGATAGAATAGCACCATATATAAAACAACGCTGGTACATATCATTGAGCGTCAAACACACACGAAATGTGTGTGTTTGATGGTGGTCAAACGATGTTTGATGTGTTTGATCAGGTGATGTCCTGATCCGCATAATTAAAGTATGAATTATGTTGAGAAAAAATAAGAAAAAAGGGAAAAAACAGGGGTGGGAGAAACATGACAGAAAAAGAGTAAAAATACAATTTGGTCAACAAAACAGCATTGTTTAAAATAAAAGATATGGATTGACATTTTGGGGGTTAGGTTGGTAGGTTACATTGAGTTAATTAGGTAGTACTTAGTGTTTATCTGTTATAGATAGGAGCTGCCTGGTATGGGCCAATAGGCCTTCTGCAGTTACCTTTGTTTTTATGTTTTTGCCCTGTAACCTAAATGGTTAGAGAGGCACATATATGGGCTTAGGGACTGAACCCCACACTACATTTAGCTAAGCTGGTTACAATCTTGATGATATAGTTACAAAATTCTGTATAAGTCGTCACATTATCAATGGGTTCGAGATCAACCACAATTTCCTGAATAGATATAACAAAGGGGATATTAATAGGGTATTAAAATTGTCAACACAAGATAGAACACGAAACAATGGGTATAAATTGGATAAGTTTAGATTTAGGAAAGACTTGGGTAAATACAGGTAAATAAATACAAATTTATAAATAAATCTATAAATCCAACATTATGTTTGTAAATCAACTATGTATGTATGAAAAAAAATGACTAATACGTTCGGCGAATGACTTTGACTTCAACTTCACTTTGACTTCGTTCATGTCATCGTATTTTCCGTAATATATAAAGGTTATGACAATGCAATTATATTATTGTGTGCAAATAAGTTTGAAATTTCATGTACCCTAAAAATATTAAAATAAAGAATAAGAATAATTAAATAATTGTTGTAGTAAATTGTCACACGTTCATCATACGCAAACGAACACACAGTTTGGAGCGTCAGTACAAGACCGCCGCCATTTTAAAACACGGCTTCGAATGTAAGTAATGTTTTTCTCGTACTAACACTGTGTTATACAATAGATTTGGTCTTGAATTCACAAATTTAGTTGTTACATCTGACAGAGTATGTTAGACGGTGTAATGCTGGTCCATGTTAACGTATTTGTGGGCTTGGTTGGTTTAAATGTGGAGGCGAGGCCTGGCAGTGCTGGTGTATGTGGAGGCGAGGCGAGGCCTGGCAGTGCTGGTGTATGTGGAGGCGAGGCCTGGCTGTGCTAGTGTGTATATGGAGGCGAGGCCTGGCTGTGCTAGTGTGTATGTGGAGGCGAGGCATGTACAACACTCCCCAATAGGAAGAAAACCCACTGGGTTCTAGGCTAGGTTAGGCTTATCTGTAATAATTGAATTAAGCCTAGCAAAGCCTAGAACCTAGTTCAGTAATTTAAAAAATGTTGTAACTTGAAAAATGCCATTCAATACATTACACAATTTAAATATTTTCAGGCAATCAACACAACCCTCATGTTGGCTAACCCTCTCTCATGTTGGTCAATAATTTAATTATTTTTTTATGGAGTAATTTTTGCTGTTGAAATGTAGTCTTTTTGAGACTACATTTCAAATGTAGTGTGTGTGGAGGCGTGTATGTTAGGTATTACCTAATATACACGGTGTAATATATCTATCTGTGTGAAATAGATTAAATCCATTTATTTGATATTCAGCTAATAGTTCTGTATTTTCTACATTCATCCATGTTTTGGTAAGTGCAATAATATGTATTGTTTCATTGCAGATTAGAGATTCAAGATAGTTCTAGATTTCCGAAGTACTGAAACGCGCGCCATACAGGCTTGGTGGATCTAGGTGCAAGGTAAAATTATTTACATTTACTTTTGTATTTATGTTTTGTATTTATATGCATATATGCATTTATATGCATTATTCTATAGAATAATAGATCTCGTAATAATTTTGCAAAAATAGTGGCATTTACTATTTTTAAAAGATTATTAAAAAATTTACTGATATGGTGCATTCGGAAGGGCGAAGAGGGAGAACGGCCTGTTGACATAGCTCGGGTGCAGGGGGGGGGGGTTGTGTAAAAGCCTGGTTTGTGCCTCGGAGAGGCTATGGGATCCAGTAAGTTCAGTAGAACTTCGGTTTCAACCCTTTTACCCTGTTGTAGCTCAGTCGATTAAGGCAGTGTCTGGGATGCTCCCGGACGCAGGTTCGAATCCTCGTCACGGCCCTTGTGGATTTGTTCATTTGATGCATCACGTTATTGTGATCTGTGTGTGTAATTCTTCACTTGCTACAGCAACAGGAATGTGTGTGTATGTATTTGTGTTGTTGAATATGACCGAAAGTGTAAGATTAATGATTCTAACACAAATCGTCTGAATATTTGTTTTTCTTCACTGTCGAGAGTAGTTAAAAAAATTTACTCGAGTTTATTTTCACACTTTATTTATGGTCCTTAAGTCCCTCTCCTTAATGCTGCTGCTGTTTCTCGCATCTTTGCATCGCTTGTATGTTTGGGGGTTTGGCCTCTTGCTATATATTGATTCCATTTGTGTGTGTTTGGGTCTCAGGCCCTCTCGCAATTTCTGTTGAACAAACCCCTTTTCCTAGTTCTGCATCTCTCCTTTGGTACAAATTTTGTTGTGCTTTTATCATATATTTCACAAAACTTGACATACATTTCATTTACTTCATGTCCTATCAGCAAGTGTTTGTCAAATTCTTTAAGGAAAGTTTATCATCCTGATTGCAGATCTCTAGCGATATTATGTCAACTTCTTGTGGATTCGCAATCATTATTTAATTTACCTTTAGGTGTTCTTTCACCAGCACAGCAACACTGTACCTCTCCCAACCAGTTTAAGATAAAAACTAAGTACTAACTAATTAACTCAATGTAACCTACCTTACCCCCAAAATGACAACCCATGTCTTCTATTTTAAACAATGCTGTTTTGTTGACCAAATTGTATTTTTGTTTTTTTCTGCAATGTTTCCCCCCCCCCCCCCACCACTCTACCACCACATTGAGTTTAGTAGCTCTGTGCACGTCAGGTGCTGTTTAATATACAGACCTACTCCTCCATTTGACCTAGTTTCTCTATCACATCTATATCACTTTGTGCTTTAGCCCTGGTGGAGCTTGGTCCACCAGGCTGTTGTTTGGAGTGGCCCGCAGATCCACATACAGTCTGCATATGATATACAGTCTGTTGATCAATTAAACTACAGTAGTTAGTTTTTATCATCCGAATGCACCAATATGTGTTCATTCTTCCCAGATGAAGGAACTAGGTAATATTCATCATCTGAATGCACCATCTGATGCTTTAACACTCATGATACACGAGAGGTTTAAAAAACTTTTAAAACTTTTAAAACTTTTTGACCTATGTATTTAAAAGCAATTCTAAAGTTAAAAAGTGTAGCATAGGCCCCTCGCAGAATGTTCTTAATATGATCCTCAGGTTATAGTTTTCTATCTAAAACCACCCCTAGATCTCTTTCTTGATCAGAATTCTTTATAGATCTCAGTGGCTCGATCATAGAAACTGCTCTAAATCCTTGTTGGCCTGGATTGTGGAGGTCATTGGTCTCTATAAAACTAGTAATCTGACTCCTGATCACTCTCAAATAATTTTATTATGTGGGATGTTAGTGCAACTGGTCTATAATTCTTTGCCAATGCTTGTGTTGTGTTGTGTTGTTTTGGTAGTGATGTGCAATGTGTTGTTTTGGTAGTGATTCGTCCAGTTCTGGTAGTAGTGCGGTTGTTGTGTAGTGTAGTACTTGTGTGCTTGTTAATGACTTGTATTCCAGTCTTGTGGGTATCTCCTTTCCCCTACGGGCCAACTGCTTTGTATATATATAATATTTATATATATATATATTATATAAAAAGTTTGTGAGGAAGACCTCTGGTGCCAATGTGGGGACCCATAGCATAGGAGAAGAAAATAAAAAGTATTCAGAGGAGACCTTGTGGTCACTCACTAAACACTAATATTATCTCCTACCACCCCCCATTCTTTTGTATGTACACATATATTTGCTTTATTTGAACTTTGTTACAAAGAGGGAGTTACATATAGGTTACAAAGATGGTTATCATATATATATTATTTATATATATATATTATTTATATATATATATATTATTTATATATATATATTATTTATATATATATATATTATTTATATATATATATATATTATTTATATATAAATATATTATTTATATATAAATATATTATTTATATATAAATATATTATTTATATATAAATATATTATTTATATATAAATATATTATTTATATATAAATATATTATTTATATATAAATATATTATTTATATATAAATATATATATATATAATATATATACTATTACACTACATTCTTATGTATTACACTAATATATATATATATATATATATATATATATATATATATATATATATATATATATTATATAAATTATATATATATTATATATATAATTATATAGGTCATATGTTTTTGTATTTTTGCTGATTTGTTAGTAAATAATAAAAGAAATATAAATTATTTGATTTTTTTACCCTTAAATTGGTTTTAATATTTAAATTGAAAACACTAATATAATATAAAAAATTTATTATTTAAAATATTTAAAATATTTAAATATATTTAAAAATAAATATTTTTTATTTTCAAGAAATTTAACTTTAAACACAAAGATGTGAAAATGGTTCAGATAAGGCTCAAACCTTTCACAAGAGATTCATATTGGTGTAGGAATGGATTATGAATGACTCATGTTAGGAGTGTAAGTTGCCACAACATCTCAAATTAGTGTTAGATACATATGTCTTGGTTATAAGTTTTGGAAACCTATTTAAGTCCACACACAATATCGTATCTGATACGATAAAACAAACGTTTCCAATACTTTCAAATACTTTCCAGATATGTTGTGGCAACCTAAAATTGTTTGCTGGGTGAGCAGGTGGTGGAGAGGGTTAAGGCGTACCTGTTATGCCAGTTGCTGGAAGGCTTCTGTGCTGGCTAGGGTTCGAGTCTCCTGGTGGGAAAGTGTTCTAAAGTTGTATACTTCACTCTCGTGTTTAGGAGAGTTGTGCCTTAAGCATAGACACTGTGTCTTCCCATATTAACAGGGCTTGATGAAATTAACGTCTAAATGACCCCTCACTTGCTCTAGTGCTCTTGGGAGGTGGTGATCTTTGGTGTATTTAAATACTCCGAAATTACCATCTCTTTTAAGGGTCTGAGCAGGTGGTGGAGAGGGTTAAGGCGTACCTGTTATGCCAGTTGCTGGAAGGCTTCTGTGCTGGCTAGGGTTCGAGTCTCCTGGTGGGAAAGTGTTCTAAAGTTGTATACTTCACTCTCGTGTTTAGGAGAGTTGTGCCTTAAGCATAGACACTGTGTCTTCCCATAATAACAGGGACTTGATGAAATTAACGTCTAAATGACCCCTCACTTGCTCTAGTGCTCTTGGGAGGTGATCTTTGGTGTATTTAAATACTCCGAAATTACCATCTCTTTTAAGGGTCTGAGCAGGTGGTGGAGAGGGTTAAGGCGTACCTGTTATGCCAGTTGCTGGAAGGCTTCTGTGCTGGCTAGGGTTCGAGTCTCTTGGTGGGAAAGTGTTCTAAAGTTGTATACTTCACTCTCGTGTTTAGGAGAGTTGTGCCTTAAGCATAGACACTGTGTCTTCCCATATTAACAGGGACTTGATGAAATTAACGTCTAAATGACCTCTCACTTGCACTAGTGCTCTTGGGAGGTGGTGATCTTTGGTGTATTTAAATACTCCGAAATTACCATCTCTTTTAAGGGTCTGAGCAGGTGGTGGAGAGGGTTAAGGCGTACCTGTTATGCCAGTTGCTGGAAGGCTTCTGTGCTGGCTAGGGTTCGAGTCTCCTGGTGGGAAAGTGTTCTAAAGTTGTATACTTCACTCTCGTGTTTAGGAGAGTTCTGCCTTAAGCATAGACACTGTGTCTTCCCATATTAACAGGGACTTGATGAAATTAACGTCTAAATGACCCCTCACTTGCTCTAGTGCTCTTGGGAGGTGGTGATCTTTGGTGTATTTAAATACTCCGAAATTACCATCTCTTTTAAGGGTCTGAGCAGGTGGTGGAGAGGGTTAAGGCGTACCTGTTATGCCAGTTGCTGGAAGGCTTCTGTGCTGGCTAGGGTTCGAGTCTCCTGGTGGGAAAGTGTTCTAAAGTTGTATACTTCACTCTCGTGTTTAGGAGAGTTGTGCCTTAAGCATATACACTGTGTCTTCCCATATTAACAGGGACTTGATGAAATTAACGTCTAAATGACCCCTCACTTGCTCTAGTGCTCTTGGGAGGTGGTGATCTTTGGTGTATTTAAATACTCCGAAATTACCATCTCTTTTAAGGGTCTGAGCAGGTGGTGGAGAGGGTTAAGGCGTACCTGTTATGCCAGTTGCTGGAAGGCTTCTGTGCTGGCTAGGGTTCGAGTCTCCTGGTGGGAAAGTGTTCTAAAGTTGTATACTTCACTCTCGTGTTTAGGAGAGTTGTGCCTTAAGCATAGACACTGTGTCTTCCCATATTAACAGGGACTTGATGAAATTAACGTCTAAATGACCCCTCACTTGCTCTAGTGCTCTTGGGAGGTGGTGATCTTTGGTGTATTTAAATACTCCGAAATTACCATCTCTTTTAAGGGTCTGAGCAGGTGGTGGAGAGGGTTAAGGCGTACCTGTTATGCCAGTTGCTGGAAGGCTTCTGTGCTGGCTAGGGTTCGAGTCTCCTGGTGGGAAAGTGTTCTAAAGTTGTATACTTCACTCTCGTGTTTAGGAGAGTTGTGCCTTAAGCATAGACACTGTGTCTTCCCATATTAACAGGGACTTGATGAAATTAACGTCTAAATGACCCCTCACTTGCTCTAGTGCTCTTGGGAGGTGGTGATCTTTGGTGTATTTAAATACTCCGAAATTACCATCTCTTTTAAGGGTCTGAGCAGGTGGTGGAGAGGGTTAAGGCGTACCTGTTATGCCAGTTGCTGGAAGGCTTCTGTGCTGGCTAGGGTTCGAGTCTCCTGGTGGGAAAGTGTTCTAAAGTTGTATACTTCACTCTCGTGTTTAGGAGAGTTGTGCCTTAAGCATAGACACTGTGTCTTCCCATATTAACAGGGACTTGATGAAATTAACGTCTAAATGACCCCTCACTTGCTCTAGTGCTCTTGGGAGGTGGTGATCTTTGGTGTATTTAAATACTCCGAAATTACCATCTCTTTTAAGGGTCTGAGCAGGTGGTGGAGAGGGTTAAGGCGTACCTGTTATGCCAGTTGCTGGAAGGCTTCTGTGCTGGCTAGGGTTCGAGTCTCCTGGTGGGAAAGTGTTCTAAAGTTGTATACTTCACTCTCGTGTTTAGGAGAGTTGTGCCTTAAGCATAGACACTGTGTCTTCCCATATTAACAGGGACTTGATGAAATTAACGTCTAAATGACCCCTCACTTGCTCTAGTGTTCTTGGGAGGTGGTGATCTTTGGTGTATTTAAATACTCCGAAATTACCATCTCTTTTAAGGGTCTGAGCAGGTGGTGGAGAGGGTTAAGGCGTACCTGTTATGCCAGTTGCTGGAAGGCTTCTGTGCTGGCTAGGGTTCGAGTCTCCTGGTGGGAAAGTGTTCTAAAGTTGTTTACTTCACTCTCGTGTTTAGGAGAGTTGTGCCTTAAGCATAGACACTGTGTCTTCCCATATTAACAGGGACTTGATGAAATTAACGTCTAAATGACCCCTCACTTGCTCTAGTGCTCTTGGGAGGTGGTGATCTTTGGTGTATTTAAATACTCCGAAATTACCATCTCTTTTAAGGGTCTGAGCAGGTGGTGGAGAGGGTTAAGGCGTACCTGTTATGCCAGTTGCTGGAAGGCTTCTGTGCTGGCTAGGGTTCGAGTCTCTTGGTGGGAAAGTGTTCTAAAGTTGTATACTTCACTCTCGTGTTTAGGAGAGTTCTGCCTTAAGCATAGACACTGTGTCTTCCCATATTAACAGGGACTTGATGAAATTAACGTCTAAATGACCCCTCACTTGCTCTAGTGCTCTTGGGAGGTGGTGATCTTTGGTGTATTTAAATACTCCGAAATTACCATCTCTTTCAAGGGTCTGAGCAGGTGGTGGAGAGGGTTAAGGCGTACCTGTTATGCCAGTTGCTGGAAGGCTTCTGTGCTGGCTAGGGTTCGAGTCTCTTGGTGGGAAAGTGTTCTAAAGTTGCATACTTCACTCTCGTGTTTAGGAGAGTTGTGCCTTAAGCATAGACACTGTGTCTTCCCATATTAACAGGGACTTGATGAAATTAACGTCTAAATGACCCCTCACTTGCTCTAGTGCTCTTGGGAGGTGGTGATCTTTGGTGTATTTAAATACTCCGAAATTACCATCTCTTTTAAGGGTCTGAGCAGGTGGTGGAGAGGGTTAAGGCGTACCTGTTATGCCAGTTGCTGGAAGGCTTCTGTGCTGGCTAGGGTTCGAGTCTCCTGGTGGGAAAATGTTCTAAAGTTGTATACTTCACTCTCGTGTTTAGGAGAGTTGTGCCTTAAGCATAGACACTGTGTCTTCCCATATTAACAGGGACTTGATGAAATTAACGTCTAAATGACCCCTCACTTGCTCTAGTGCTCTTGGGAGGTGGTGATCTTTGGTGTATTTAAATACTCCGAAATTACCATCTCTTTTAAGGGTCTGAGCAGGTGGTGGAGAGGGTTAAGGCGTACCTGTTATGCCAGTTGCTGGAAGGCTTCTGTGCTGGCTAGGGTTCGAGTCTCCTGGTGGGAAAGTGTTCTAAAGTTGTATACTTCACTCTCGTGTTTAGGAGAGTTGTGCCTTAAGCATAGACACTGTGTCTTCCCATATTAACAGGGACTTGATGAAATTAACGTCTAAATGACCCCTCACTTGCTCTTGTGCTCTTGGGAGGTGGTGATCTTTGGTGTATTTAAATACTCCGAAATTACCATCTCTTTTAAGGGTCTGAGCAGGTGGTGGAGAGGGTTAAGGCGTACCTGTTATGCCAGTTGCTGGAAGGCTTCTGTGCTGGCTAGGGTTCGAGTCTCCTGGTGGGAAAATGTTCTAAAGTTGTATACTTCACTCTCGTGTTTAGGAGAGTTGTGCCTTAAGCATAGACACTGTGTCTTCCCATATTAACAGGGACTTGATGAAATTAACGTCTAAATGACCCCTCACTTGCTCTAGTGCTCTTGGGAGGTGGTGATCTTTGGTGTATTTAAATACTCCGAAATTACCATCTCTTTTAAGGGTCTGAGCAGGTGGTGGAGAGGGTTAAGGCGTACCTGTTATGTCAGTTGCTGGAAGGCTTCTGTGCTGGCTAGGGTTCGAGTCTCTTGGTGGGAAAGTGTTCTAAAGTTGTATACTTCACTCTCGTGTTTAGGAGAGTTCTGCCTTAAGCATAGACACTGTGTCTTCCCATATTAACAGGGACTTGATGAAATTAACGTCTAAATGACCCCTCACTTGCTCTAGTGCTCTTGGGAGGTGGTGATCTTTGGTGTATTTAAATACTCCGAAATTACCATCTCTTTTAAGGGTCTGAGCAGGTGGTGGAGAGGGTTAAGGCGTACCTGTTATGCCAGTTGCTGGAAGGCTTCTGTGCTGGCTAGGGTTCGAGTCTCCTGGTGGGAAAATGTTCTAAAGTTGTATACTTCACTCTCGTGTTTAGGAGAGTTGTGCCTTAAGCATAGACACTGTGTCTTCCCATATTAACAGGGACTTGATGAAATTAACGTCTAAATGACCCCTCACTTGCTCTAGTGCTCTTGGGAGGTGGTGATCTTTGGTGTATTTAAATACTCCGAAATTACCATCTCTTTTAAGGGTCTGAGCAGGTGGTGGAGAGGGTTAAGGCGTACCTGTTATGCCAGTTGCTGGAAGGCTTCTGTGCTGGCTAGGGTTCGAGTCTCTTGGTGGGAAAGTGTTCTAAAGTTGTATACTTCACTCTCGTGTTTAGGAGAGTTGTGCCTTAAGCATAGACACTGTGTCTTCCCATATTAACAGGGCTTGATGAAATTAACGTCTAAATGACCCCTCACTTGCTCTAGTGCTCTTGGGAGGTGGTGATCTTTGGTGTATTTAAATACTCCGAAATTACCATCTCTTTTAAGGGTCTGAGCAGGTGGTGGAGAGGGTTAAGGCGTACCTGTTATGCCAGTTGCTGGAAGGCTTCTGTGCTGGCTAGGGTTCGAGTCTCCTGGTGGGAAAGTGTTCTAAAGTTGTATACTTCACTCTCGTGTTTAGGAGAGTTGTGCCTTAAGCATAGACACTGTGTCTTCCCATAATAACAGGGACTTGATGAAATTAACGTCTAAATGACCCCTCACTTGCTCTAGTGCTCTTGGGAGGTGATCTTTGGTGTAATTAAATACTCCGAAATTACCATCTCTTTTAAGGGTCTGAGCAGGTGGTGGAGAGGGTTAAGGCGTACCTGTTATGCCAGTTGCTGGAAGGCTTCTGTGCTGGCTAGGGTTCGAGTCTCTTGGTGGGAAAGTGTTCTAAAGTTGTATACTTCACTCTCGTGTTTAGGAGAGTTGTGCCTTAAGCATAGACACTGTGTCTTCCCATATTAACAGGGACTTGATGAATTTAACGTCTAAATGACCTCTCACTTGCACTAGTGCTCTTGGGAGGTGGTGATCTTTGGTGTATTTAAATACTCCGAAATTACCATCTCTTTTAAGGCTCTGAGCAGGTGGTGGAGAGGGTTAAGGCGTACCTGTTATGCCAGTTGCTGGAAGGCTTCTGTGCTGGCTAGGGTTCGAGTCTCCTGGTGGGAAAGTGTTCTAAAGTTGTATACTTCACTCTCGTGTTTAGGAGAGTTCTGCCTTAAGCATAGACACTGTGTCTTCCCATATTAACAGGGACTTGATGAAATTAACGTCTAAATGACCCCTCACTTGCTCTAGTGCTCTTGGGAGGTGGTGATCTTTGGTGTATTTAAATACTCCGAAATTACCATCTCTTTTAAGGGTCTGAGCAAGTGGTGGAGAGGGTTAAGGCGTACCTGTTATGCCAGTTGCTGGAAGGCTTCTGTGCTGGCTAGGGTTCGAGTCTCCTGGTGGGAAAGTGTTCTAAAGTTGTATACTTCACTCTCGTGTTTAGGAGAGTTGTGCCTTAAGCATATACACTGTGTCTTCCCATATTAACAGGGACTTGATGAAATTAACGTCTAAATGACCCCTCACTTGCTCTAGTGCTCTTGGGAGGTGGTGATCTTTGGTGTATTTAAATACTCCGAAATTACCATCTCTTTTAAGGGTCTGAGCAGGTGGTGGAGAGGGTTAAGGCGTACCTGTTATGCCAGTTGCTGGAAGGCTTCTGTGCTGGCTAGGGTTCGAGTCTCCTGGTGGGAAAGTGTTCTAAAGTTGTATACTTCACTCTCGTGTTTAGGAGAGTTGTGCCTTAAGCATAGACACTGTGTCTTCCCATATTAACAGGGACTTGATGAAATTAACGTCTAAATGACCCCTCACTTGCTCTAGTGCTCTTGGGAGGTGGTGATCTTTGGTGTATTTAAATACTCCGAAATTACCATCTCTTTTAAGGGTCTGAGCAGGTGGTGGAGAGGGTTAAGGCGTACCTGTTATGCCAGTTGCTGGAAGGCTTCTGTGCTGGCTAGGGTTCGAGTCTCCTGGTGGGAAAGTGTTCTAAAGTTGTATACTTCACTCTCGTGTTTAGGAGAGTTGTGCCTTAAGCATAGACACTGTGTCTTCCCATATTAACAGGGACTTGATGAAATTAACGTCTAAATGACCCCTCACTTGCTCTAGTGCTCTTGGGAGGTGGTGATCTTTGGTGTATTTAAATACTCCGAAATTACCATCTCTTTTAAGGGTCTGAGCAAGTGGTGGAGAGGGTTAAGGCGTACCTGTTATGCCAGTTGCTGGAAGGCTTCTGTGCTGGCTAGGGTTCGAGTCTCCTGGTGGGAAAGTGTTCTAAAGTTGTATACTTCACTCTCGTGTTTAGGAGAGTTGTGCCTTAAGCATAGACACTGTGTCTTCCCATATTAACAGGGACTTGATGAAATTAACGTCTAAATGACCCCTCACTTGCTCTAGTGTTCTTGGGAGGTGGTGATCTTTGGTGTATTTAAATACTCCGAAATTACCATCTCTTTTAAGGGTCTGAGCAGGTGGTGGAGAGGGTTAAGGCGTACCTGTTATGCCAGTTGCTGGAAGGCTTCTGTGCTGGCTAGGGTTCGAGTCTCCTGGTGGGAAAGTGTTCTAAAGTTGTTTACTTCACTCTCGTGTTTAGGAGAGTTGTGCCTTAAGCATAGACACTGTGTCTTCCCATATTAACAGGGACTTGATGAAATTAACGTCTAAATGACCCCTCACTTGCTCTAGTGCTCTTGGGAGGTGGTGATCTTTGGTGTATTTAAATACTCCGAAATTACCATCTCTTTTAAGGGTCTGAGCAGGTGGTGGAGAGGGTTAAGGCGTACCTGTTATGCCAGTTGCTGGAAGGCTTCTGTGCTGGCTAGGGTTCGAGTCTCTTGGTGGGAAAGTGTTCTAAAGATGTATACTTCACTCTCGTGTTTAGGAGAGTTCTGCCTTAAGCATAGACACTGTGTCTTCCCATATTAACAGGGACTTGATGAAATTAACGTCTAAATGACCCCTCACTTGCTCTAGTGCTCTTGGGAGGTGGTGATCTTTGGTGTATTTAAATACTCCGAAATTACCATCTCTTTCAAGGGTCTGAGCAGGTGGTGGAGAGGGTTAAGGCGTACCTGTTATGCCAGTTGCTGGAAGGCTTCTGTGCTGGCTAGGGTTCGAGTCTCCTGGTGGGAAAGTGTTCTAAAGTTGTATACTTCACTCTCGTGTTTAGGAGAGTTGTGCCTTAAGCATAGACACTGTGTCTTCCCATATTAACAGGGACTTGATGAAATTAACGTCTAAATGACCCCTCACTTGCTCTAGTGCTCTTGGGAGGTGGTGATCTTTGGTGTATTTAAATACTCCGAAATTACCATCTCTTTTAAGGGTCTGAGCAGGTGGTGGAGAGGGTTAAGGCGTACCTGTTATGCCAGTTGCTGGAAGGCTTCTGTGCTGGCTAGGGTTCGAGTCTCCTGGTGGGAAAGTGTTCTAAAGTTGTATACTTCACTCTCGTGTTTAGGAGAGTTCTGCCTTAAGCATAGACACTGTGTCTTCCCATATTAACAGGGACTTGATGAAATTAACGTCTAAATGACCCCTCACTTGCTCTAGTGCTCTTGGGAGGTGGTGATCTTTGGTGTATTTAAATACTCCGAAATTACCATCTCTTTTAAGGGTCTGAGCAAGTGGTGGAGAGGGTTAAGGCGTACCTGTTATGCCAGTTGCTGGAAGGCTTCTGTGCTGGCTAGGGTTCGAGTCTCCTGGTGGGAAAGTGTTCTAAAGTTGTATACTTCACTCTCGTGTTTAGGAGAGTTGTGCCTTAAGCATATACACTGTGTCTTCCCATATTAACAGGGACTTGATGAAATTAACGTCTAAATGACCCCTCACTTGCTCTAGTGCTCTTGGGAGGTGGTGATCTTTGGTGTATTTAAATACTCCGAAATTACCATCTCTTTTAAGGGTCTGAGCAGGTGGTGGAGAGGGTTAAGGCGTACCTGTTATGCCAGTTGCTGGAAGGCTTCTGTGCTGGCTAGGGTTCGAGTCTCCTGGTGGGAAAGTGTTCTAAAGTTGTATACTTCACTCTCGTGTTTAGGAGAGTTGTGCCTTAAGCATAGACACTGTGTCTTCCCATATTAACAGGGACTTGATGAAATTAACGTCTAAATGACCCCTCACTTGCTCTAGTGCTCTTGGGAGGTGGTGATCTTTGGTGTATTTAAATACTCCGAAATTACCATCTCTTTTAAGGGTCTGAGCAAGTGGTGGAGAGGGTTAAGGCGTACCTGTTATGCCAGTTGCTGGAAGGCTTCTGTGCTGGCTAGGGTTCGAGTCTCCTGGTGGGAAAGTGTTCTAAAGTTGTATACTTCACTCTCGTGTTTAGGAGAGTTGTGCCTTAAGCATATACACTGTGTCTTCCCATATTAACAGGGACTTGATGAAATTAACGTCTAAATGACCCCTCACTTGCTCTAGTGCTCTTGGGAGGTGGTGATCTTTGGTGTATTTAAATACTCCGAAATTACCATCTCTTTTAAGGGTCTGAGCAGGTGGTGGAGAGGGTTAAGGCGTACCTGTTATGCCAGTTGCTGGAAGGCTTCTGTGCTGGCTAGGGTTCGAGTCTCCTGGTGGGAAAGTGTTCTAAAGTTGTATACTTCACTCTCGTGTTTAGGAGAGTTGTGCCTTAAGCATAGACACTGTGTCTTCCCATATTAACAGGGACTTGATGAAATTAACGTCTAAATGACCCCTCACTTGCTCTAGTGCTCTTGGGAGGTGGTGATCTTTGGTGTATTTAAATACTCCGAAATTACCATCTCTTTTAAGGGTCTGAGCAGGTGGTGGAGAGGGTTAAGGCGTACCTGTTATGCCAGTTGCTGGAAGGCTTCTGTGCTGGCTAGGGTTCGAGTCTCCTGGTGGGAAAGTGTTCTAAAGTTGTATACTTCACTCTCGTGTTTAGGAGAGTTGTGCCTTAAGCATAGACACTGTGTCTTCCCATATTAACAGGGACTTGATGAAATTAACGTCTAAATGACCCCTCACTTGCTCTAGTGCTCTTGGGAGGTGGTGATCTTTGGTGTATTTAAATACTCCGAAATTACCATCTCTTTTAAGGGTCTGAGCAAGTGGTGGAGAGGGTTAAGGCGTACCTGTTATGCCAGTTGCTGGAAGGCTTCTGTGCTGGCTAGGGTTCGAGTCTCCTGGTGGGAAAGTGTTCTAAAGTTGTATACTTCACTCTCGTGTTTAGGAGAGTTGTGCCTTAAGCATAGACACTGTGTCTTCCCATATTAACAGGGACTTGATGAAATTAACGTCTAAATGACCCCTCACTTGCTCTAGTGTTCTTGGGAGGTGGTGATCTTTGGTGTATTTAAATACTCCGAAATTACCATCTCTTTTAAGGGTCTGAGCAGGTGGTGGAGAGGGTTAAGGCGTACCTGTTATGCCAGTTGCTGGAAGGCTTCTGTGCTGGCTAGGGTTCGAGTCTCCTGGTGGGAAAGTGTTCTAAAGTTGTTTACTTCACTCTCGTGTTTAGGAGAGTTGTGCCTTAAGCATAGACACTGTGTCTTCCCATATTAACAGGGACTTGATGAAATTAACGTCTAAATGACCCCTCACTTGCTCTAGTGCTCTTGGGAGGTGGTGATCTTTGGTGTATTTAAATACTCCGAAATTACCATCTCTTTTAAGGGTCTGAGCAGGTGGTGGAGAGGGTTAAGGCGTACCTGTTATGCCAGTTGC
>NW_027190859.1:0-24500 GCF_040958095.1 Procambarus clarkii
ACCTCACACTAGAAATTAAAGAGACGATGACGTTTCGGTCCATCCTGGAGCCAGATTCACGAAGCAGTTATGCAAGCACTTACGAACATGAACATCTTTCCTCAATCTTTGGCGGTTTTGGTTACAATTATTAACAGTTAATGAGCTCCGAAGCCCCAGGAGGCTTTTTATAACAATAACAACAGTTGAGTGGGACGTTTTCATGCTTGTAAACTGTTTAATAAATTCAAAGATTGAGAAATGTTCATGTTCGTAAGTGCTTGCGTAACTGCTTCGTGAATCTAGCTCCTGGACCATTATCAAGTCGATTGCCGAAACGTCGACGTCTCTTCCATTTCTAGTGTGTGGTTTGGTCAACATTTTCTAGCCCCGTTATTGTGACTTTTCTTCGGCAACAGGATGTCTCTTGCATATTAAACAAAGATGAGATGTCACAGAAAACTCCGAGATGTCAAGTTTCAGTGATAAGACGTTATATAAATGGATTTGACATGACAGAAAACGATGGGATGCGGCTATTAAAGATTGGATAATATCGAGCAACGAGTGATACAGGCAATAGGATAATAGACAACAATGAGAAAACGGAAGGCGTACAGAAACTATGTAAAATTACAGTAAAGGTTGAGATGGCGTATAAAACGATAGGCTTTAAAAAAACGACGTAATATGACAGAAAAAACATGGGATGTAGGAAGGAATTATCAAGGAAAGCGCCAAGTCATTACGACTATATAGCACTGGGAAGGGATCAGGATAAGGATTTGGGATGGGACGGGGGGAAAGGAATGGTGCCCCAATCACTTGGACGGTCGGGGATTGAACGACGATCTGCATGAAGCGAGACCGTCGCTCTACCGTCAAGCCCAAGTGGTTGGGTAACATAGGATGTAATAGAAAACGAGGGAATGAAAGAAAACGACATAACATGTAACATTGAACACGACAAGATAAACAAAACAAAAAGCGAGGAGAGAAACAAGGAATACCCAGGAGCGCTGTGTAGAGATGTGTTGCGTTATAAAGTTCCAACACCGGCCACCGTCTCAGGCAACACCGGCCACCGTCTCACGCAACACTGGCCACCGTCTCAGGCAACACCGGCCACCGTCTCAGGCAACACCGGCCACCGTCTCAGGCAACACCGGCCACCGTCTCAGGCAACACCGGCCACCGTCTCAGGCAACACTGGCCACCGTCTCAGGCAACACCGGCCACCGTCTCAGACAACACTGGCCACCGTCCTCAGGCAACACCGGCCACCGTCTCAGGCAACACCGGCCACCGTCTCAGGCAACACCGGCCACCGTCTCAGGCAACACTGGCCACCGTCTCAGGCAACACCGGCCACCGTCTCAGGCAACACTGGCCACCGTCTCAGGCAACACCGGCCACCGTCTCAGACAACCCTGGCCGCCGTCTCAGACAACACCGGCCACCGTCTCACGCAACACTGGCCACCGTCTCAGGCAACACCGGCCACCGTCTCAGGCAACACCGGCCACCGTCTCACGCAACACTGGCCACCGTCTCAGGCAACACCGGCCACCGTCTCAGGCAACACCGGCCATCGTCTCAGACAACACCGGCCACCGTCTCAGGCAACACCGGCCGCCGTCTCAGACAACACTGGCCGCCGTCTCAGACAACACTGGCCACCGTCTCAGGCAACACTGGCCGCCGTCTCAGGCAACACTGGCCACCGTCTCAGGCAACACTGGCCGCCGTCTCAGACAACACTGGCCACCGTCTCAGACAACACCGGCCACCGTCTCAGGCAACACCGGCCACCGTCTCAGGCAACACTGGCCACCGTCTCAGACAACACCGGCCACCGTCTCAGGCAACACCGGCCACCGTCTCAGGCAACACCGGCCACCGTCTCAGACAACACTGGCCACCGTCTCAGGCAACACCGGCCACCGTCTCAGACAACACCGGCCACCGTCTCAGGCAACACTGGCCACCGTCTCATGCAACACCGGCCACCGTCTCAGGCAACACCGGCCACCGTCTCAGACAACACCGGCCACCGTCTCAGGCAACACCGGCCACCGTCTCAGGCAACACCGGCCACCGTCTCAGACAACACCGTCCACCGTCTCAGACAACACCGGCCACCGTCTCAGGCAACACCGGACACCGTCTCAGGCAACACCGGCCACCGTCTCAGACAACACCGGCCACCGTCTCAGGCAACACCGGCCACCGTTTCAGGCAACACTGGCCACCGTCTCAGGCAACACCGGCCACCGTCTCAGACAACACCGGAAACCGTCTCAGGCAACACCGGACACCGTCTCAGGCAACACTGGCCACCGTCTCAGGCAACACCGGCCACCGTCTCAGGCAACACCGGCCACCGTCTCAGGCAAAACTGGCCACCGTCTCAGGCAACACAGGCCACCGTCTCAGACAACACTGACCACCGTCTCAAGCAACACTGGCCACCATCGCAAGCAACACTGGCCACCGTCTCAGGCAACACTGGCCACCGTCTCAGGCAACACCGGCCACCGTCTCAGGCAACACCGGCCACCGTCTCAGGCAACACTGGCCACCGTCTCAGGCAACACCGGCCACCGTCTCAGGCAACACCGGCCACCGTCTCAGGCAACACTGGCCACCGTCTCAGGCAACACTGGCCACCGTCTCAGACAACACTGGCCACCGTCTCAAGCAACACTGACCACCGTCTCAGACAACACTGGCCACCGTCTCAGACAACACCGGCCACCGTCTCAGGCAACACTGGCCACCGTCTCAGGCAACACTGGCCACCGTCTCAGGCAACACTGACCACCGTCTCAGGCAACACCGGCCACCGTCTCAGGCAACACTGGCCGCCGTCTCAGACAACACTGGCCACCGTCTCAGGCAACACTGGCCGCCGTCTCAGAAAACACTGGCCACCGTCTCAGACAACACCGGCCACCGTCTCAGGCAACACCGGCCACCGTCTCAGGCAACACTGGCCACCGTCTCAGACAACACCGGCCACCGTCTCAGGCAACACCGGCCACCGTCTCAGGCAACACCGGCCACCGTCTCAGACAACACTGGCCACCGTCTCAGGCAACACCGGCCACCGTCTCAGACAACACCGGCCACCGTCTCAGGCAACACTGGCCACCGTCTCAGGCAACCCCGGCCACCGTCTCAGGCAACACCGGCCACCGTCTCAGGCAACACCGGCCACCGTCTCAGGCAACACCGGCCACCGTCTCAGACAACACCGGCCACCGTCTCAGGCAACACCGGACACCGTCTCAGGCAACACCGGCCACCGTCTCAGACAACACCGGCCACCGTCTCAGGCAACACCGGCCACCGTCTCAGGCAACACTGGCCACCGTCTCAGGCAACACCGGCCACCGTCTCAGACAACACCGGCCACCGTCTCAGGCAACACCGGACACCGTCTCAGGCAACACTGGCCACCGTCTCAGGCAACACCGGCCACCGTCTCAGGCAACACTGGCCACCGTCTCAGGCAACACCGGCCACCGTCTCAGGCAACACCGGCCACCGTCTCAGGCAACACTGGCCACCGTCTCAGGCAACACCGGCCACCGTCTCAGACAACACTGGCCACCGTCTCAGGCAACACCGGCCACCGTCTCAGGCAACACCGGCCACCGTCTCAGGCAACACCGGCCACCGTCTCAGGCAACACTGGCCACCGTCTCAGGCAACACCGGCCACCGTCTCAGGCAACACTGGCCACCGTCTCAGGCAACACCGGCCACCGTCTCAGACAACCCTGGCCGCCGTCTCAGACAACACCGGCCACCGTCTCACGCAACACTGGCCACCGTCTCAGGCAACACCGGCCACCGTCTCAGGCAACACCGGCCACCGTCTCACGCAACACTGGCCACCGTCTCAGGCAACACCGGCCACCGTCTCAGGCAACACCGGCCATCGTCTCAGACAACACCGGCCACCGTCTCAGGCAACACCGGCCGCCGTCTCAGACAACACTGGCCGCCGTCTCAGACAACACTGGCCACCGTCTCAGGCAACACTGGCCGCCGTCTCAGGCAACACTGGCCACCGTCTCAGGCAACACTGGCCGCCGTCTCAGACAACACTGGCCACCGTCTCAGACAACACCGGCCACCGTCTCAGGCAACACCGGCCACCGTCTCAGGCAACACTGGCCACCGTCTCAGACAACACCGGCCACCGTCTCAGGCAACACCGGCCACCGTCTCAGGCAACACCGGCCACCGTCTCAGACAACACTGGCCACCGTCTCAGGCAACACCGGCCACCGTCTCAGACAACACCGGCCACCGTCTCAGGCAACACTGGCCACCGTCTCATGCAACACCGGCCACCGTCTCAGGCAACACCGGCCACCGTCTCAGACAACACCGGCCACCGTCTCAGGCAACACCGGCCACCGTCTCAGGCAACACCGGCCACCGTCTCAGACAACACCGTCCACCGTCTCAGACAACACCGGCCACCGTCTCAGGCAACACCGGACACCGTCTCAGGCAACACCGGCCACCGTCTCAGACAACACCGGCCACCGTCTCAGGCAACACTGGCCACCGTCTCAGGCAACCCCGGCCACCGTCTCAGGCAACACCGGCCACCGTCTCAGGCAACACCGGCCACCGTCTCAGGCAACACCGGCCACCGTCTCAGACAACACCGGCCACCGTCTCAGGCAACACCGGACACCGTCTCAGGCAACACCGGCCACCGTCTCAGACAACACCGGCCACCGTCTCAGGCAACACCGGCCACCGTCTCAGGCAACACTGGCCACCGTCTCAGGCAACACCGGCCACCGTCTCAGACAACACCGGCCACCGTCTCAGGCAACACCGGACACCGTCTCAGGCAACACTGGCCACCGTCTCAGGCAACACCGGCCACCGTCTCAGGCAACACTGGCCACCGTCTCAGGCAACACCGGCCACCGTCTCAGGCAACACCGGCCACCGTCTCAGGCAACACTGGCCACCGTCTCAGGCAACACCGGCCACCGTCTCAGACAACACTGGCCACCGTCTCAGGCAACACCGGCCACCGTCTCAGGCAACACCGGCCACCGTCTCAGGCAACACCGGCCACCGTCTCAGGCAACACTGGCCACCGTCTCAGGCAACACCGGCCACCGTCTCAGGCAACACTGGCCACCGTCTCAGGCAACACCGGCCACCGTCTCAGACAACCCTGGCCGCCGTCTCAGACAACACCGGCCACCGTCTCACGCAACACTGGCCACCGTCTCAGGCAACACCGGCCACCGTCTCAGGCAACACCGGCCACCGTCTCACGCAACACTGGCCACCGTCTCAGGCAACACCGGCCACCGTCTCAGGCAACACCGGCCATCGTCTCAGACAACACCGGCCACCGTCTCAGGCAACACCGGCCGCCGTCTCAGACAACACTGGCCGCCGTCTCAGACAACACTGGCCACCGTCTCAGGCAACACTGGCCGCCGTCTCAGGCAACACTGGCCACCGTCTCAGGCAACACTGGCCGCCGTCTCAGACAACACTGGCCACCGTCTCAGACAACACCGGCCACCGTCTCAGGCAACACCGGCCACCGTCTCAGGCAACACTGGCCACCGTCTCAGACAACACCGGCCACCGTCTCAGGCAACACCGGCCACCGTCTCAGGCAACACCGGCCACCGTCTCAGACAACACTGGCCACCGTCTCAGGCAACACCGGCCACCGTCTCAGACAACACCGGCCACCGTCTCAGGCAACACTGGCCACCGTCTCATGCAACACCGGCCACCGTCTCAGGCAACACCGGCCACCGTCTCAGACAACACCGGCCACCGTCTCAGGCAACACCGGCCACCGTCTCAGGCAACACCGGCCACCGTCTCAGACAACACCGTCCACCGTCTCAGACAACACCGGCCACCGTCTCAGGCAACACCGGACACCGTCTCAGGCAACACCGGCCACCGTCTCAGACAACACCGGCCACCGTCTCAGGCAACACCGGCCACCGTTTCAGGCAACACTGGCCACCGTCTCAGGCAACACCGGCCACCGTCTCAGACAACACCGGCCACCGTCTCAGGCAACACCGGACACCGTCTCAGGCAACACTGGCCACCGTCTCAGGCAACACCGGCCACCGTCTCAGGCAACACCGGCCACCGTCTCAGGCAAAACTGGCCACCGTCTCAGGCAACACAGGCCACCGTCTCAGGCAACACTGGCCACCGTCTCAGGCAACACCGGCCACCGTCTCAGGCAACACCGGCCACCGTCTCAGGCAACACTGGCCACCGTCTCAGGCAACACCGGCCACCGTCTCAGGCAACACCGGCCACCGTCTCAGGCAACACTGGCCACCGTCTCAGGCAACACTGGCCACCGTCTCAGACAACACTGGCCACCGTCTCAAGCAACACTGACCACCGTCTCAGACAACACTGGCCACCGTCTCAGACAACACCGGCCACCGTCTCAGGCAACACTGGCCACCGTCTCAGGCAACACTGGCCACCGTCTCAGGCAACACTGACCACCGTCTCAGGCAACACCGGCCACCGTCTCAGGCAACACTGGCCGCCGTCTCAGACAACACTGGCCACCGTCTCAGGCAACACTGGCCGCCGTCTCAGACAACACTGGCCACCGTCTCAGACAACACCGGCCACCGTCTCAGGCAACACCGGCCACCGTCTCAGGCAACACTGGTCACCGTCTCAGACAACACCGGCCACCGTCTCAGGCAACACCGGCCACCGTCTCAGGCAACACCGGCCACCGTCTCAGACAACACTGGCCACCGTCTCAGGCAACACCGGCCACCGTCTCAGACAACACCGGCCACCGTCTCAGGCAACACTGGCCACCGTCTCAGGCAACCCCGGCCACCGTCTCAGGCAATACCGGCCACCGTCTCAGGCAACACCGGCCACCGTCTCAGGCAACACCGGCCACCGTCTCAGACAACACCGGCCACCGTCTCAGGCAACACCGGACACCGTCTCAGGCAACACCGGCCACCGTCTCAGACAACACCGGCCACCGTCTCAGGCAACACCGGCCACCGTCTCAGGCAACACTGGCCACCGTCTCAGGCAACACCGGCCACCGTCTCAGACAACACCGGCCACCGTCTCAGGCAACACCGGACACCGTCTCAGGCAACACTGGCCACCGTCTCAGGCAACACCGGCCACCGTCTCAGGCAACACCGGCCACCGTCTCAGGCAAAACTGGCCACCGTCTCAGGCAACACAGGCCACCGTCTCAGACAACACTGACCACCGTCTCAGGCAACACTGGCCACCATCGCAAGCAACACTGGCCACCGTCTCAGGCAACACTGGCCACCGTCTCAGGCAACACCGGCCACCGTCTCAGGCAACACCGGCCACCGTCTCAGACAACACTGGCCACCGTCTCAGGCAACACCGGCCACCGTCTCAGGCAACACCGGCCACCGTCTCAGGCAACACTGGCCACCGTCTCAGGCAACACTGGCCACCGTCTCAGACAACACTGGCCACCGTCTCAAGCAACACTGACCACCGTCTCAGACAACACTGGCCACCGTCTCAGACAACACCGGCCACCGTCTCAGGCAACACTGGCCACCGTCTCAGGCAACACTGGCCACCGTCTCAGGCAACACTGACCACCGTCTCAGGCAACACCGGCCACCGTCTCAGACAACACTGGCCACCGTCTCAGACAACACCGGCCACCGTCTCAGGCAACACTGGCCACCGTCTCAGGCAACACCGGCCACCGTCTCAGACAACACCGGCCACCGTCTCAGGCAACACCGGCCACCGTCTCAGGCAACACCGGCCACCGTCTCAGACAACACCGGCCACCGTCTCAGGCAACACCGGACACCGTCTCAGGCAACACCGGCCACCGTCTCAGACAACACCGGCCACCGTCTCAGGCAACACCGGCCACCGTCTCAGGCAACACTGGCCACCGTCTCAGGCAACACCGGCCACCGTCTCAGACAACACCGGCCACCGTCTCAGGCAACACCGGACACCGTCTCAGGCAACACTGGCCACCGTCTCAGGCAACACCGGCCACCGTCTCAGGCAACACTGGCCACCGTCTCAGGCAACACCGGCCACCGTCTCAGGCAACACCGGCCACCGTCTCAGGCAACACTGGCCACCGTCTCAGGCAACACCGGCCACCGTCTCAGACAACACTGGCCACCGTCTCAGGCAACACCGGCCACCATCTCAGGCAACACCGGCCACCGTCTCAGGCAACACCGGCCACCGTCTCAGGCAACACTGGCCACCGTCTCAGGCAACACCGGCCACCGTCTCAGGCAACACTGGCCACCGTCTCAGGCAACACCGGCCACCGTCTCAGACAACCCTGGCCGCCGTCTCAGACAACACCGGCCACCGTCTCACGCAACACTGGCCACCGTCTCAGGCAACACCGGCCACCGTCTCAGGCAACACCGGCCACCGTCTCACGCAACACTGGCCACCGTCTCAGGCAACACCGGCCACCGTCTCAGGCAACACCGGCCATCGTCTCAGACAACACCGGCCACCGTCTCAGGCAACACCGGCCGCCGTCTCAGACAACACTGGCCGCCGTCTCAGACAACACTGGCCACCGTCTCAGGCAACACTGGCCGCCGTCTCAGGCAACACTGGCCACCGTCTCAGGCAACACTGGCCGCCGTCTCAGACAACACTGGCCACCGTCTCAGACAACACCGGCCACCGTCTCAGGCAACACCGGCCACCGTCTCAGGCAACACTGGCCACCGTCTCAGACAACACCGGTCACCGTCTCAGGCAACACCGGCCACCGTCTCAGGCAACACCGGCCACCGTCTCAGACAACACTGGCCACCGTCTCAGGCAACACCGGCCACCGTCTCAGACAACACCGGCCACCGTCTCAGGCAACACTGGCCACCGTCTCATGCAACACCGGCCACCGTCTCAGGCAACACCGGCCACCGTCTCAGACAACACCGGCCACCGTCTCAGGCAACACCGGCCACCGTCTCAGGCAACACCGGCCACCGTCTCAGACAACACCGTCCACCGTCTCAGACAACACCGGCCACCGTCTCAGGCAACACCGGACACCGTCTCAGGCAACACCGGCCACCGTCTCAGACAACACCGGCCACCGTCTCAGGCAACACCGGCCACCGTTTCAGGCAACACTGGCCACCGTCTCAGGCAACACCGGCCACCGTCTCAGACAACACCGGCCACCGTCTCAGGCAACACCGGACACCGTCTCAGGCAACACTGGCCACCGTCTCAGGCAACACCGGCCACCGTCTCAGGCAACACCGGCCACCGTCTCAGGCAAAACTGGCCACCGTCTCAGGCAACACAGGCCACCGTCTCAGGCAACACTGGCCACCGTCTCAGGCAACACCGGCCACCGTCTCAGGCAACACCGGCCACCGTCTCAGGCAACACTGGCCACCGTCTCAGGCAACACCGGCCACCGTCTCAGGCAACACCGGCCACCGTCTCAGGCAACACTGGCCACCGTCTCAGGCAAACACTGGCCACCGTCTCAGACAACACTGGCCACCGTCTCAAGCAACACTGACCACCGTCTCAGACAACACTGGCCACCGTCTCAGACAACACCGGCCACCGTCTCAGGCAACACTGGCCACCGTCTCAGGCAACACTGGCCACCGTCTCAGGCAACACTGACCACCGTCTCAGGCAACACCGGCCACCGTCTCAGGCAACACTGGCCGCCGTCTCAGACAACACTGGCCACCGTCTCAGGCAACACTGGCCGCCGTCTCAGACAACACTGGCCACCGTCTCAGACAACACCGGCCACCGTCTCAGGCAACACCGGCCACCGTCTCAGGCAACACTGGTCACCGTCTCAGACAACACCGGCCACCGTCTCAGGCAACACCGGCCACCGTCTCAGGCAACACCGGCCACCGTCTCAGACAACACTGGCCACCGTCTCAGGCAACACCGGCCACCGTCTCAGACAACACCGGCCACCGTCTCAGGCAACACTGGCCACCGTCTCAGGCAACCCCGGCCACCGTCTCAGGCAATACCGGCCACCGTCTCAGGCAACACCGGCCACCGTCTCAGGCAACACCGGCCACCGTCTCAGACAACACCGGCCACCGTCTCAGGCAACACCGGACACCGTCTCAGGCAACACCGGCCACCGTCTCAGACAACACCGGCCACCGTCTCAGGCAACACCGGCCACCGTCTCAGGCAACACTGGCCACCGTCTCAGGCAACACCGGCCACCGTCTCAGACAACACCGGCCACCGTCTCAGGCAACACCGGACACCGTCTCAGGCAACACTGGCCACCGTCTCAGGCAACACCGGCCACCGTCTCAGGCAACACCGGCCACCGTCTCAGGCAAAACTGGCCACCGTCTCAGGCAACACAGGCCACCGTCTCAGACAACACTGACCACCGTCTCAGGCAACACTGGCCACCATCGCAAGCAACACTGGCCACCGTCTCAGCAACACTGGCCACCGTCTCAGGCAACACCGGCCACCGTCTCAGGCAACACCGGCCACCGTCTCAGGCAACACTGGCCACCGTCTCAGGCAACACTGGCCACCGTCTCAGACAACACTGGCCACCGTCTCAAGCAACACTGACCACCGTCTCAGACAACACTGGCCACCGTCTCAGACAACACCGGCCACCGTCTCAGGCAACACTGGCCACCGTCTCAGGCAACACTGGCCACCGTCTCAGGCAACACTGACCACCGTCTCAGGCAACACCGGCCACCGTCTCAGACAACACTGGCCACCGTCTCAGACAACACCGGCCACCGTCTCAGGCAACACTGGCCACCGTCTCAGGCAACACCGGCCACCGTCTCAGACAACACCGGCCACCGTCTCAGACAACACCGGCCACCGTCTCAGACAACACCAGCCACCGTCTCAGACAACACCGGCCACCGTCTCAGGCAACACTGGCCACCGTCTCAGACAACACCGACCACCGTCTCAGGCAACAGTTGCCTCAATACACAACAAACGAAGGTCAACCCTCCCGGCTGAAAGGTGTGTAAGAGAAACTATTGAACATTCTGCGATCCACTAGACAACTTCTCCACCTACAGAACCAGAATCAGAGGACCAGTGAGGTACCCGGCGGGCTACAGTCTTGAGCTGCCCTCGTTGTGTGTTGGGCCGGTCCAGGACCACACAGTGTGTGTCTGGCCGGTCAGGACCACACAGTGTGTGTCTGGCCGGTCCAGGACCACACAGTGTGTGTCTGGCCGGTCCAGGACCACACAGTGTGTGTCTGGCCGGTCCAGGACCACACAGTGTGTGTTGGGCCGGTCCAGGACCACTCAGTGTGCGTGTCTGGCCGGTCCAGGACCACTCAGTGTGCGTGTCTGGCCGGTCCAGGACCACACACTGTGTGTCTGGCCGGTCCAGGACCACACAGTGTGTGTCTGGCCGGTCCAGGACCACACAGTGTGTGTCTGGCCGGTCCAGGACCACACACTGTGTGTCTGGCCGGTCCAGGACCACACAGTGTGTGTCTGGCCGGTCCAGGACCACACAGTGTGTGTCTGGCCGGTCCAGGACCACACAGTGTGTGTCTGGCCGGTCCAGGACCACACAGTGTGTGTCTGGCCGGTCCAGGACCACACAGTGTGTGTCTGGCCGGTCCAGGACCACACAGTGTGTGTTGGGCCGGTCCAGGACCACTCAGTGTGCGTGTCTGGCCGGTCCAGGACCACTCAGTGTGCGTGTCTGGCCGGTCCAGGACCACACACTGTGTGTCTGGCCGGTCCAGGACCACACAGTGTGTGTCTGGCCGGTCCAGGACCACACAGTGTGTGTCTGGCCGGTCCAGGACCACACACTGTGTGTCTGGCCGGTCCAGGACCACACAGTGTGTGTCTGGCCGGTCCAGGACCACACAGTGTGTGTCTGGCCGGTCCAGGACCACACAGTGTGTGTGTCTGGCTGGTCCAGGACCACACAGTGTGTGTCTGGCCGGTCCAGGACCACACAGTGTGTGTCTGGCCGGTCCAGGACCACACAGTGTGTGTCTGGCCGGTCCAGGACCACACAGTGTGTGTTGGGCCGGTCCAGGACCACTCAGTGTGCGTGTCTGGCCGGTCCAGGACCACTCAGTGTGCGTGTCTGGCCGGTCCAGGACCACACACTGTGTGTCTGGCCGGTCCTGGACCGGCCAGACACACAGTGTGTGGTCCTGGACCGGCCAGACACACACTGTGTGGTCCTGGACCGGCCATACACACACTGTGTGGTCCTGGCACCGGCCCAGACACACAGTGTGTGGTCCTGGACCGGCCAGACACGCACACTGAGTGGTCCTGGACCGGCCAGACACGCACACTGAGTGGTCCTGGACCGGCCCAAACACACACTGTTGTGGTCCTGGACCGGCCAGACACACACTGTGTGGTCCTGGACCGGCCAGACACACACTGTGTGGTCCTGGACCGGCCAGACACACACTGTGTGGTCCTGGACCAGCCAGACACACACACTGTGTGGTCCTGGACCGGCCAGACACACACTGTGTGGTCCTGGACCGGCCAGACACACACTGTGTGGTCCTGGACCGGCCAGACACACAGTGTGTGGTCCTGGACCGGCCAGACACACACTGTGTGGTCCTGGACCGGCCCAGACACACACTGTGTGGTCCTGGACCGGCCAGACACACAGTGTGTGTCCTGGACCGGCCAGACACGCACACTGAGTGGTCCTGGACCGGCCCAGACACGCACACTGAGTGGTCCTGGACCGGCCCAACACACACTGTGTGGTCCTGGACCGGCCAGACACACACTGTGTGGTCCTGGACCGGCCAGACACACACTGTGTGGTCCTGGACCGGCCAGACACACACGTGTGGTCCTGGACCGGCCAGACACACACTGTGTGGTCCTGGACCGGCCAGACACCCACTGTGTGGTCCTGGACCGGCCAGACACACAGTGTGTGGTCCTGGACCGGCCAGACACACACTGTGTGGTCCTGGACCGGCCAGACACACACTGTGTGGTCCTGGACCGGCCAGACACACAGTGTGTGGTCCTGGACCGGCCAGACACGCACACTGAGTGGTCCTGGACCGGCCAGACACGCACACTGAGTGGTCCTGGACCGGCCCAACACACACTGTGTGGTCCTGGACCGGCCAGACACACACTGTGTGGTCCTGGACCGGCCAGACACACACTGTGTGGTCCTGGACCGGCCAGACACACACTGTGTGGTCCTGGACCGGCCAGACACACACTGTGTGGTCCTGGACCGGCCCAACACACAACGAGGGCAGCTCAAGACTGTAGCCCGCCGGGTACCTCACTGGTCCTCTGATTCTGGTTCTGTAGGTGGAGAAGTTGTCTAGTGGATCGCAGAATGTTCAATAGTTTCTCTTACACACCTTTCAGCCGGGAGGGTTGACCTTCGTTGTTGTGTATTGAGGCAACTGTTGCCTGAGACGGTGGTCGGTGTTGTCTGAGACGGTGGCCAGTGTTGCCTGAGACGGTGGCCGGTGTTGTCTGAGACGGTGGCTGGTGTTGTCTGAGACGGTGGCCGGTGTTGTCTGAGACGGTGGCCGGTGTTGTCTGAGACGGTGGCGGTTGTTGCCTGAGACGGTGGCCAGTGTTGCCTGAGACGGTGGCCGGTGTTGTCTGAGACGGTGGCCAGTGTGTCTGAGACGGTGGCCGGTGTTGCCTGAGACGGTGCGTCAGTGTTGCCTGAGACGGTGGCCAGTGTTGCTGAGACGGTGGCCAGTGTTGCCTGAGACGGTGGCCGGTGTTGTCTGAGACGGTGGCCAGTGTTGTCTGAGACGGTGCGTCAGTGTTGCTTGAGACGGTGGCCAGTGTTGTCTGAGGACGGTGGCCAGTGTTGCCTGAGACGGTGGCCAGTGTTGCCTGAGACGGTGGCCGGTGTTGCCTGAGACGGTGGCCGGTGTTGCCTGAGACGGTGGCCAGTGTTGCCTGAGACGGTGGCCAGTGTTGCTTGCGATGGTGGCCAGTGTTGCCTGAGACGGTGGTCAGTGTTGTCTGAGACGGTGGCCTGTGTTGCCTGAGACGGTGGCCCAGTTTTGCCTGAGACGGTGGCCGGTGTTGCCTGAGACGGTGGCCGGTGTTGCCTGAGACGGTGGCCAGTGTTGCCTGAGACGGTGTCCGGTGTTGCCTGAGACGGTGGCCGGTGTTGTCTGAGACGGTGGCCGGTGTTGCCTGAGACGGTGGCCAGTGTTGCCTGAGACGGTGGCGGTGTTGCCTGAGACGGTGGCCGGTGTTGTCTGAGACGGTGGCCGGTGTTGCCTGAGACGGTGTCCGGTGTTTGCCTGAGACGGTGGCCGGTGTTGTCTGAGACGGTGGCCGGTGTTGCCTGAGACGGTGGCCGGTGTTGCCTGAGACGGTGGCCGGTAATTGCCTGAGACGGTGGCCGGGGTTGCCTGAGACGGTGGCCAGTGTTGCCTGAGACGGTGGCCGGTGTTGTCTGAGACGGTGGCCGGTGTTGCCTGAGACGGTGGCCAGTGTTGTCTGAGACGGTGGCCGGTGTTGCCTGAGGACGGTGGCCGGTGTTGCCTGAGACGGTGGCCGGTGTTGTCTGAGACGGTGACCAGTGTTGCCTGAGACGGTGGCCGGTGTTGCCTGAGACGGTGGCCGTGTTGTCTGAGACGGTGGCCAGTGTTGTCTGAGACGGCGGCCAGTGTTGCCTGAGACGGTGGGCCAGTGTTGTCTGAGACGGCGGCAGTGTTGCCTGAGACGGTGGCCGGTGTTGCCTGAGACGGTGGTCAGTGTTGCCTGAGGACGGTGGCCAGTGTTGCCTGAGACGGTGGCCAGTGTTGCCTGAGACGGTGGCGGTGTTGTCTGAGGACGGTGGCCAGTGTGTCTGAGACGTGGTCAGTGTTGCTTGAGACGGTGGCCAGTGTTGTCTGAGACGGTGCCAGTGTTGCCTGAGACGGTGGCCAGTGTTGCCTGAGACGGTGGCGGTGTTGCCTGAGACGGTGGCCGGTGTTGCCTGAGACGGTGGCCAGTGTTGCCTGAGACGGTGGCCGGTGTTGCCTGAGACGGTGGCCGGTGTTGCCTGAGACGGTGGCCAGTGTTGCCTGAGACGGTGGCCTGTGTTGCCTGAGACGGTGGCCAGTTTTGCCTGAGACGGTGGCGGTGTTGCCTGAGACGGCTGGCCGGTGTTGCCTGAGACGGTGGCCAGTGTTGCCTGAGACGGTGTCCGGTGTTGCCTGAGACGGTGGCCGGTGTTGTCTGAGACGGTGGCCGGTGTTGCCTGAGACGGTGGCCAGTGTTGCCTGAAACGGTGGCCGGTGTTGCCTGAGACGGTGGCCGGTGTTGTCTGAGACGGTGGCCGGTGTTGCCTGAGACGGTGTCCGGTGTTGCCTGAGACGGTGGCCGGTGTTGTCTGAGACGGTGGACGGTGTTGTCTGAGACGGTGGCCGGTGTTGCCTGAGACGGTGGCCGGTGTTGCCTGAGACGGTGGCCGGTTGTTGTCTGAGACGGTGGGCCGGTGTTGCCTGAGACGGTGGCCGGTGTTGCATGAGACGGTGGCCAGTGTTGCCTGAGACGGTGGCCGGTGTTGTCTGAGACGGTGGCCGGTGTTGCCTGAGACGGTGGCCAGTGTTGTCGGAGACGGTGGCCGGTGTTGCCTGAGACGGTGGCCGGTGTTGCCTGAGACGGTGACCGGTGTTGTCTTGAGACGGTGGCCAGTGTTTGCCTGAGACGGTGGCCGGTGTTGCCTGAGACGGTGGCCGGTGTTTGTCTGAGGACGGTGGCCAGTGTTGTCTGAGACGGCGGCCAGTGTTGCCTGAGACGGTGGCCAGTGTTGCCTGAGACGGCGGCCAGGTTGCCTGAGACGGTGGCCAGTGTTGTCTGAGACGGCGGCCAGTGTTGTCTGAGACGGCGGCCGGTGTTGCCTGAGACGGTGGCCGGTGTTGTCTGAGACGATGGCCGGTGTTGCCTGAGACGGTGGCCGGTGTGCCTGAGACGGTGGCCAGTGTTTGCGTGAGACGGTGGCCGGTGTTGCCTGAGACGGTGGCCGGTGTTGCCTGAGACGGTGGCCAGTGTTGCGTGAGACGGTGGCCGGTTGTTGTCTGAGACGGCGGCCAGGGTTGTCTGAGACGGTGGCCGGGTGTTGCCTGAGACGGTGGCCAGTGTTGCCTGAGACGGTGGCCGGTGTTGCCTGAGACGGTGCCAGTGTTGCCTGAGACGGTGGCCGGTGTTGCCTGAGACGGTGGCCGGTGTTGCCTGAGATGGTGGCCGGTGTTGCCTGAGACGGTGGCCAGTGTTGTCTGAGACGGTGGCCGGTGTTGCCTGAGACGGTGGCCAGTGTTGCCTGAGACGGGCCGGTGTTGCCTGAGACGGTGGCCGGTGTTGCCTGAGGACGGTGGCCAGTGTTGCCTGAGACGGGTGGCCGGTGTTGCCTGAGACGGTGGCCAGTGTTGCCTGAGACGGTGTCCGGTGTTGCCTGAGACGGTGGCCGGTGTTGTCTGAGACGGTGGCCGGTGTTGCCTGAGACGGTGGCCAGTGTTGCCTGAGACGGTGGCCGGTGTGCCTGAGACGGTGGCCGGTGTTGTCTGAGACGGTGGCCGTTGTTGCCTGAGACGGTGTCCGGTGTTGCCTGAGACGGTGGCCGGTGTTGTCTGAGACGGTGGCCGGTGTTGCCTGAGACGGTGGCCGGTGTTGCCTGAGACGGTGGCCGGTGTTGTCTGAGACGGTGGCCGGTGTTGCCTGATGGACGGTGGCCAGTGTTGCCTGAGACGGTGGCCGGTGTTGTCTGAGACGTTGGCCAGTGTTGTCTGAGGACGGTGGCCGGTGTTGCCTGAGACGGTGGTCAGTGTTGCCTGAGACGGGTGGCCAGTGTTGCCTGAGACGTGGCCAGTGTTGCCTGAGACGGTGGCCGGTGTTGTCTGAGACGGTGGCCAGTGTTGTCTGAGACGGTGGTCAGTGTTGCTTGAGACGGTGGCCAGTGTTGTCTGAGACGGTGGCCAGTGTTGCCTGAGGACGGTGGCCAGTGTTGCCTGAGACGGTGGCCGGTGTTGCCTGAGACGGTGGCCGGTTGTTGCCTGAGACGGTGGCAGTGTTGTCTGAGACGGTGGCCGGTGTTGCCTGAGACGGTGGCCGGTGTTGCCTGAGACGGTGGCCAGTGTTGCCTGAGACGGTTGGCCAGTGTTGCTTGCGATGGTGGCCAGTGTTGCCTGAGACGGTGGTCAGTGTTGTCTGGAGACGGTGGCCTGTGTTGCCCTGCAGACGGTGGCCAGTTTTGCCTGAGACGGTGGCCGGTGTTGCCTGAGACGGTGGGCCGGTGTTGCCTGAGACGGTGCCAGTGTTGCCTGAGACGGTGTCCGGTGTTGCCCTGAGACGGTGGCCGGTGTTGTCTGAGACGGTGCCGGTGTTGCCTGAGACGGTGGCCAGTGTTGCCTGAGACGGTGGCCGTGGTGCCTGAGACGGTGGCCGGTGTTGTCTGAGACGGTGGCCGGTGTTGCCTGAGACGGTGTCGGTGTTGCCTGAGACGGTGGCGGTGTTGTCTGAGACGGTGGCCGGTGTTGCCTGAGACGGTGGCCGGTGTTGCCTGAGACGGTGGCCGGTATTGCCTGAGACGGTGGCCGGGGTTGCCTGAGACGGTGGCAGTGTTGCCTGAGACGGTGGCGGTGTTGTCTGAGACGGTGGCCGGTGTTGCTGAGACGGTGGCCAGTGTTGTCTGAGACGGTGGCCGGGTTGCCTTGAGACGGTGGCCGGTGTTGCCTGAGACGGTGGCCGGTGTTGTCTGAGACGGTGACCAGTGTTGCCTGAGACGGTGGCGGTGTTGCCTGAGACGGTGGCCGGTGTTGTCTGAGACGGTGGCCAGTGTTGTCTGAGACGGCGGCCAGTGTTGCCTGAGACGGTGGCAGTGTTGTCTGAGACGGCGGCCAGTGTTGCCTGAGACGGTGGCCGGTGTTTGCCTGAGACGGTGGTCAGTGTTGCCTGAGACGGTGGCCAGTGTTGCCTGAGACGGTGGCCAGTGTTGCCTGAGACGGTGGCCGTGTTGTCTGAGACGGTGGCCAGTGTGTCTGAGACGGTGGTCAGTGTTGCTTGAGACGGTGGCCAGTGTTGTCTGAGACGGTGGCCAGTGTTGCCTGAGACGGTGGCCAGTGTTGCCTGAGACGGTGGCGGTGTTGCCTGAGACGGTGGCCGGTGTTGCCTTGAGACGGGGCCAGTGTTGCCTGAGGACGGTGGCCGGTGTTGCTGAGACGGTGGCCGGTGTTGCCTGAGACGGTGGCCAGTGTTGCCTGAGACGGTGGCCTGTGTTGCCTGAGGACGGTGGCCAGTTTTGCCTGAGACGGTGGCCGGTGTTGCCTGAGACGGTGGCCGTGTTGCCTGAGACGGTGGCCAGTGTTGCCTGAGACGGTGTCCGGTGTTGCCTGAGACGGTGGCCGGTGTTGTCTGAGACGGTGGCCGGGTTGCCTGAGACGGGGCCAGTGTTGCCTGAAACGGTGGCCGGTGTTGCCTGAGACGGTGGCCGGTGTTGTCTGAGACGGTGGCCGGTGTTGCCTGAGACGGTGTCCGGTGTTGCCTGAGACGGTGGCCGGTGTTGTCTGAGACGGTGGACGGTGTTGTCTGAGACGGTGGCGGTGTTGCCTGAGACGGTGGCCGGTGTTGCCTGAGACGGTGGCCGGTGTTGTCTGAGACGGTGGCCGGTGTTGCTGAGACGGTGGCGGTGTTGCATGAGACGGTGGCCAGTGTTGCCTGAGACGGTGGCCGGTGTTGTCTGAGACGGTGGCCGGTGTTGCCTGAGACGGTGGCCAGTGTTGTCTGAGACGGTTGGCCGGTGTTGCCTGAGACGGTGGCCGGTGTTGCTGAGACGGTGGCCGGTGTTGTCTGAGACGGTGGCCAGTGTTGCCTGAGACGGTGGCCGGTGTTGCCTGAGACGGTGGCCGGTGTTGTCTGAGGACCGGTGGCCAGTGTTGTCTGAGACGGCGGCCAGTGTTGCCTGAGACGGTGGCCAGTGTTGCCTGAGACGGCGGCCAGGTTGCCTGAGACGGTGGCCAGTGTTGTCTGAGACGGCGGCCAGTGTTGTCTGAGACGGCGGCCGGTGTTGCCTGAGACGGTGGCCGTGTTGTCTGAGGACGATGGCCGGTGTTGCCTGAGGACGGTGGACGGTGTTGCCTGAGACGGTGGCCAGTGTTGCGTGAGACGGTGGCCGGTGTTGCCTGAGACGGGCGTGTTGCCTGAGGACGGTGGCCAGTGTTGCGTGAGACGGTGGCCGGTGTTGTCTGAGACGGCGGCCAGGGTTGTCTGAGGACGGTGGCCGGTGTTTGCATGAGACGGTGGCCAGTGTTGCCTGAGACGGTGGCCGGTGTTGCCTGAGCGGTGGCCAGTGTTGCCTGAGACGGTGGCCGGTGTTGCCTGAGACGGTGGCCGGTGTTGCCTGAGGACGGTGGCCGGTGTTGCCTGAGACGGTGCCAGTGTTGTTCTGAGACGGTGGCCGGTGTTGCCCTGAGACGGTGGCCAGTGTTGCCTGAGACGGTGGGCGGTGTTGCCTGAGACGGTGGCCGGTGTTGCCTGAGACGGTGGCCAGTGTTGCCTGAGACGGTGGCCGGTGTTGCCTGAGACGGTGGCCAGTGTTGCCTGAGACGGTGTCCGGTGTTGCCTGAGACGGTGGCCGGTGTTGTCTGAGACGGTGGCCGGTGTTGCCTGAGACGGTGGCCAGTGTTTGCCTGAGGACGGTGGCCGGTGTTGCCTGAGACGGTGCCGGTGTTGTCTGAGGACGGTGGCCGGTGTTGCCTGAGACGGTGTCCCGGTGTTGCCTGAGACGGTGGCCGGTGTTGTCTGAGACGGTGGCTGTGTTGCCTGAGACGGTGGCCGGTGTATGCCTGAGACGGTGGCCGGTGTTGCCTGAGACGGTGGCCCGGGGTTGCCTGAGACGGTGGCCAGTGTTGCCCTGAGACGGTGGCCGGTGTTGTCTGAGACGGTGGCCGGTGTTGCCTGAGACGGTGTCCGGTGTTGCCTGAGACGGTGGCCGGTGTTGTCTGAGACGGTGGACGGTGTTGTCTGAGACGGTGGCCGGTGTTGCCTGAGACGGTGGCCGGTGTTGCCTGAGACGGTGGCCGGTGTTGTCTGAGACGGTGGCCGGTGTTGCCTGAGACGGTGGCCGGTGTTGCATGAGACGGTGGCCAGTGTTGCCTGAGACGGTGGCCGGTGTTGTCTGAGACGGTGGCCGGTGTTGCCTGAGACGGTGGCAGTGTTGTCTGAGACGGTGGCCGGTGTTGCCTGAGACGGTGGCCGGTGTTGCCTGAGACGGTGGCCGGTGTTGTCTGAGACGGTGGCCAGTGTTGCCTGAGACGGTGGCCGGTGTTGCCTGAGACGGTGGCCGGTGTTGTCTGAGACGGTGGCCAGTGTTGTCTGAGACGGCGGCCAGTGTTGCCTGAGACGGTGGCCAGTGTTGCCTGAGACGGCGGCCAGTGTTGCCTGAGACGGTGGCCAGTGTTGTCTGAGACGGCGGCCAGTGTTGTCTGAGACGGCGGCCGGTGTTGCCTGAGACGGTGGCCGGTGTTGTCTGAGACGATGGCCGGTGTTGCCTGAGACGGTGGCCGGTGTTGCTGAGACGGTGGCCAGTGTTGCGTGAGACGGTGGCCGGTGTTGCCTGAGACGGTGGCCGGTGTTGCCTGAGACGGTGGCCAGTGTTGCGTGAGACGGTGGCCGGTGTTGTCTGAGACGGCGGCCAGGGTTGTCTGAGACGGTGGCCGGTGTTGCCTGAGACGGTGGCCAGTGTTGCCTGAGACGGTGGCCGGTGTTGCCCTGAGACGGTGGCCAGTGTTGCCTGAGACGGTGGCCGGTGTTGCCTGAGACGGTGGCCGGTGTTGCCTGAGACGGTGGCCGGTGTTGCCTGAGACGGTGGCAGTGTTGTCTGAGACGGTGGCCGGTGTTGCCTGAGACGGTGGCCAGTGTTGCCTGAGACGGTGGCCGGTGTTGCCTGAGACGGTGGCCGGTGTTGCCTGAGACGGTGGCCAGTGTTGCCTGAGACGGTGGCCGGTGTTGCCTGAGACGGTGGCCAGTGTTTGCCTGAGACGGTGTCCGGTGTTGCCTGAGACGGTGGCCGGTGTTGTCTGAGACGGTGGCCGGTGTTGCTGAGACGGTGGCCAGTGTTGCCTGAGACGGTGGCCGGTGTTGCCTGAGACGGTGGCCGGTGTTGTCTGAGACGGTGGCCGGTGTTGCCTGAGACGGTGTCCGGTGTTGCCTGAGACGGTGGCCGGTGTTGTCTGAGACGGTGGCCGGTGTTGCCTGAGACGGTGGCCGGTGTTGCCTGAGACGGTGGCCGGTGTTGCCTGAGACGGTGGCCGGGGTTGCCTGAGACGGTGGCCAGTGTTGCCTGAGACGGTGGCCGGTGTTGTCTGAGACGGTGGCCGGTGTTGCCTGAGACGGTGGCCAGTGTTGTCTGAGACGGTGCCGGTGTTGCCTGAGACGGTGCCGGTGTTGCCTGAGACGGTGGCCGGTGTTGTCTGAGACGGTGGCCAGGTGTTTGCCTGAGACGGTGGCCGTGTTGCCTGAGACGGTGGCCGGTGTTGTCTGAGACGGTGGCCAGTGTTTCTGAGACGGCGGCCAGTGTTGCCTGAGACGGTGGCCAGTGTTGTCTGAGACGGCGGCCAGTGTTGCCTGAGACGGTGGCCGGTGTTGCCTGAGACGGTGGTCAGTGTTGCCTGAGACGGTGGCCAGTGTTGCCTGAGACGGTGGCCAGTGTTGCCTGAGACGGTGGCCGGTGTTGTCTGAGACGGTGGCCAGTGGTTGTCTGAGACGGTGGTCAGTGTTGCTGAGACGGTGGCCAGTGTTGTCTGAGACGGTGGCAGTGTTGCCTGAGACGGTGGCCAGTGTTGCCTGAGACGGTGGCCGGTGTTGCCTGAGACGGTGGCCGGTGTTGCCTGAGACGGTGGCCAGTGTTGCCTGAGACGGTGGCCGGTGTTGCCTGAGACGGTGGCCGGTGTTGCCTGAGACGGTGGCCAGTGTTGCCTGAGACGGTGGCCAGTGTTGCTTGCGATGGTGGCCAGTGTTGCTTGAGACGGTGGTCAGTGTTGTCTGAGACGGTGGCCTGTGTTGCCTGAGACGGTGGCCAGTTTTGCCTGAGACGGTGGCCGGTGTTGCCTGAGACGGTGGCCGGTGTTGCCTGAGACGGTGGCCAGTGTTGCCTGAGACGGTGTCCGGTGTTGCCTGAGACGGTTTCCGGTGTTGTCTGAGACGGTGGCCGGTGTTGCCTGAGACGGTGGCCAGTGTTGCCTGAAACGGTGGCCGGTGTTGCCTGAGACGGTGGCCGGTGTTGTCTGAGACGGTGGCCGGTGTGCCTGAGACGGTGTCCGGTGTTGCCTGAGACGGTGGCCGGTGTTGTCTGAGACGGTGGACGGTGTTGTCTGAGACGGTGGCCGGTGTTGCCTGAGACGGTGGCCGTGTGTTGCCTGAGACGGTGGCCGGTGTTGTCTGAGACGGTGGCCGGTGTTGCCTGAGACGGTGGCCGGTGTTGCATGAGACGGTGGCCAGTGTTGCCTGAGACGGTGGCCGGTGTTGTCTGAGACGGTGGCCGGTGTTGCCTGAGACGGTGGCCAGTGTTGTCTGAGACGGTGGCCGGTGTGCCTGAGACGGTGGCCGGTGTTGCCTGAGACGGTGGCCGGTGTTGTCTGAGACGGTGGCCAGTGTTGCCTGAGACGGTGGCCGGTGTTGCCTGAGACGGTGGCCGGTGTTGTCTGAGACGGTGGCCAGTGTTGTCTGAGACGGCGGCCAGTGTTGCCTGAGACGGTGGCCAGTGTTGCCTGAGACGGCGGCCAGTGTTGCCTGAGACGGTGGCCAGTGTTGTCTGAGACGGCGGCCAGTGTTGTCTGAGACGGCGGCCGGTGTTGCCTGAGACGGTGGCCGGTGTTGTCTGAGACGATGGCCGGTGTTGCCTGAGACGGTGGCCGGTGTTGCCTGAGACGGTGGCCAGTGTTGCGTGAGACGGTGGCCGGTGTTGCCTGAGACGGTGGCCGGTGTTGCCTGAGACGGTGGCCAGTGTTGCGTGAGACGGTGGCCGTGTTGTCTGAGACGGCGGCCAGGGTTGTCTGAGACGGTGGCCGGTGTTGCCTGAGACGGTGGCCAGTGTTGCCTGAGACGGTGGCCGGTGTTGCCTGAGACGGTGGCCAGTGTTGCCTGAGACGGTGGCCGGTGTTGCCTGAGACGGTGGCCGGTGTTGCCTGAGACGGTGGCCGGTGTTGCCTGAGACGGTGGCCAGTGTTGTCTGAGACGGTGGCCGGTGTTGCCTGAGACGGTGGCCAGTGTTGCCTGAGACGGTGGCCGGTGTTGCCTGAGACGGTGGCCGGTGTTGCCTGAGACGGTGGCCGGTGTTGCCTGAGACGGTGGCCGGTGTTGCCTGAGACGGTGGCCAGTGTTGCGTGAGACGGTGGCCGGTGTTGCCTGAGACGGTGGCCGGTGTTGGAACTTATAACGCAACACATCTCTACACAGCGCTCCTGGGTATTCCTTGTTTCTCTCCTCGCTTTTTGTTTTGTTTATCTTGTCGTGTTCAATGTTACATGTTATGTCGTTTTCTTTCATTCCCTCGTTTTCTATTACATCCTATGTTACCCAACCACTTGGGCTTGACGGTAGAGCGACGGTCTCGCTTCATGCAGATCGTCGTTCAATCCCCGACCGTCCAAGTGATTGGGGCACCATTCCTTTCCCCCGTCCCATCCCAAATCCTTATCCTGATCCCTTCCCAGTGCTATATAGTCGTAATGACTTGGCGCTTTTCCTTGATAATTCCTTCCTACATCCCATGTTTTTTCTGTCATATTACGTCGTTTTTTTAAAGCCTATCGTTTTATACGCCATCTCAACCTTTACTGTAATTTTACATAGTTTCTGTACGCCTTCCGTTTTCTCATTGTTGTCTATTATCCTATTGCCTGTATCACTCGTTGCTCGATATTATCCAATCTTTAATAGCCGCATCCCATCGTTTTCTGTCATGTCAAATCCATTTATATAACGTCTTATCACTGAAACTTGACATCTCGGAGTTTTCTGTGACATCTCATCTTTGTTTAATATGCAAGAGACATCCTGTTGCCGAAGAAAAGTCACAATAACGGGGCTAGAAAATGTTGACCAAACCACACACTAGAAATGGAAGAGACGTCGACGTTTCGGCAATCGACTTGATAATGGTCCAGGAGCTAGATTCACGAAGCAGTTACGCAAGCACTTACGAACATGAACATTTCTCAATCTTTGAATTTATTAAACAGTTTACAAGCATGAAAACGTCCCACTCAACTGTTGTTATTGTTATAAAAAGCCTCCTGGGGCTTCGGAGCTCATTAACTGTTAATAATTGTAACCAAAACCGCCAAAGATTGAGGAAAGATGTTCATGTTCGTAAGTGCTTGCATAACTGCTTCGTGAATCTGGCTCCAGGATGGACCGAAACGTCATCGTCTTTAATTTCTAGTGTGAGGTTTGATCAACAAGAGACATCATATTTCTTCAACTGGCA
>NW_027190860.1:5000-24481 GCF_040958095.1 Procambarus clarkii
GTGTCTGGGGTCACGAAATTCGTGTCTGTTGTCACGAAATTCGTGTCTGGGGTCAAGAAATTCGTGTCTAACGAACGTTTGGGCTCAAGAAATTTGAATTGGAGAGAGAGAGAGAGAGAGAGAGAGAGAGAGAGAGAGAGAGGAGAGAGAGAGAGAGAGAGAGAGAGAGAGAGAGAGAGAGAGAGAGAGAGAGAGAGAGAGATAGATAGATAGATAGATAGATAGATAGATAGATAGATAGATAGATAGATAGATAGACAGACAGACAGACAGACAGACAGACAGACAGACAGACAGACAGACAGACAGACAGACAGACAGACAGACAGACAGACAGACAGACAGAGACACAGACAGACAGACAGACAGAGGGAGGTTATTATTAATATATATTAAGCAATATAATATTAAACAAAGAGAGAAATCATTTTTGAAAATGTGTGACAGTTGGAGCAGAAGGGAGGGGGAGGGGGGGGAGGGGGGGCCGTGAGGAAGGTGTTCCTGCCTTAGCTGACATATATACATTTGGAGATGTATGTAGCCCAATCCTTGGTGTATGTGTGTATGTATGTAGTGGTGTAAAGAAAGAGTGGAGTGAGTGAGTGAGGTAACTGTTGTGGGATGGAGGAGGAGGCGGCATGGCTGCGGCGTTAGTATGGTGTGGAAGTTGGGGGGGAGGGGAGGGGGGGTTGTCGGGTGTCGCTGGGGTAATAATTTGAGTTTAATTTGTGGAGATAGGTTATATAGGTGGAGTTGTTGGCTTTATATAGTAGAGGGGAGGGAGGCCTTATGCACAATGTGTGGGTTGTTATGTAGTGGTTGGGCGTAGTGTAGAGAGTGGGCGGGGGTTGGTGGGTGGGAGTGGGTGGGGTTCTTTGATTGTGTATTGTTGGTGGGCGTGTTTATGGGGAATGCGGGCGGGGCTGGGAGAAATGTGTGGGTAAAGGTGGCGAAAAATGTCGGGTGGTGGAGTGTGGGGTTTGAATATTCTCGTTTTCTGTTGGTGAGTCTTCCCACATTGTGGCTGACAGATGGACCTTCAATCTCTCTCTCCTGACTCGTTATCTCGTTGCTCCTACTTCAACAGTGCCTCTTTACCTTCTCCATGTGTGACACACACCTACCTGCACACCTGCACCTTACGTTGAGCAGGTGTGGGGAGCGTAATAAGAGCGAGAATGGTGGGTAGAGAGGCATAAATGTGTGTAACTGCAGGCGGCTGAGGGGCAGAGGGAGGTAGCCAGGCGCACTCACCTCAACTGTTGTATGTGTGTGCGGTGGTGCCACAGTGGACGGCTCATCTTCGTCCATGTCCACTCCCAACCCTTTATTAACCCTCAGTGACACTCCAGGCAACAACACTGTGTCACTAGCGACACTTTTCACTGACACACTGTGGCCATAAAACACCTGCCAATACCCGCCAACACCTCCCACTGGCCAGCAACGTGGCAACAACACTCATCAGCTGACTGCCCCCCACCCACCACCACCTTCCTCACTCTCTCTCTCGCCCCAAACTAACTACTACACTTTGCACCAGCTTTAATACTCTCACCAATTCCCCTTCTCACCAACATTTGGGTCACGAATTTGTTGTCACGAACGTTGGGTCACGAAATTCGTGTCTGGGGTCACGAAATTGGTGTCTGTTGTCACGAAATTCGTGTCTGGGGTCACGAAATTCGTGTCCTGGGGGTCCAAGAAATTCGTGTCTGGGGTCACGAAAATTGGTTGTCTGTTGTCACGAAATTCGTGTCTGGGGTCCACGAAATTCGTGTCTGGGGGTCAAGAAATTCGTGTCTGGGGTCAAGAAATTCGTTGTCTGGGATCAGAAATTCGTGTCTGGGGTCAAGAAATTCGTGTCTGGGATCAAGAAATTCGTGTCTGGGTCACGAAATTCGTGTCTGGGATCATGAAATTCGTGTCTGGGGTCAAGAAATTCGTGTCTGGGGTCAAGAAATTCGTGTCTGGGATACGAAATTCGTGTCTGGGGTCAAGAAATTCGTGTCTAACGAACGTTTGGGCTCAAGAAATTTGAATTGGAGAGAGAGAGAGAGAGAGAGAGAGAGAGAGAGAGAGAGAGAGAGAGAGAGAGAGAGAGAGAGAGAGAGAGAGATAGATAGATAGATAGATAGATAGATAGACAGATAGACAGATAGACAGATAGACAGATAGATAGACAGACAGATAGATAGACAGATAGATAGATAGATAGATAGATAGATAGATAGATAGATAGATAGACAGATAGATAGATAGATAGATAGACAGATAGACAGACAGATAGATAGACAGATAGACAGATAGATAGACAGATAGATAGACAGATAGACAGATAGATAGATAGATAGATAGATAGATAGATAGATAGATAGATAGATAGACAGATAGATAGATAGACAGATAGATAGACAGATAGATAGACAGATAGATAGACAGATAGATAGACAGATAGATAGGTAGATAGATAGATAGATAGATAGATAGATAGATAGATAGATAGATAGATAGATAGATAGATAGACAGATAGATAGACAGATAGATAGACAGACAGATAGATAGATAGATAGATAGATAGATAGATAGACAGATAGATAGATAGACAGATAGATAGACAGATACAGATAGATAGACAGATAGGTAGATATAGATAGATAGATAGATAGATAGATAGATAGATAGATAGACAGATAGATAGATAGACAGATAGACAGACAGATATACAGATAGATAAATAGACAGACAAATAGACAGATAGACAGACAGACAGATAGACAGACAGATAGATAGACAGACAGACAGACAGACAGACAGACAGACAGACAGACAGACAGACAGACAGACAGACAGACAGACAGACAGACAGAGGTTATTATTTAATATATATTAAGCAATATAATATTAAACAAAGAGAGAAATCATTTTGAAAATGTGTGACAGTTGGAGCAGAAGGGAGGGGGAGGGGGGGGGGGGGGGCGTGAGGAAGGTGTTCCTGCCTTAGCTGACTAATATACATTTAGAGATGTATGTAGCCCAATCCTTGGTGTATGTATGTACTGTAGTGGTGTAAAGAAAGAGTGGAGTGATGTGAGTGAGTGAGTGGTAACTGTTTGGGAGGAGGAGGAGGAGGCATGGGCGGGTGTTTGGGGGGTGGGGGGTAGGGTTGTGGGGTTGTCGCTGGGATGTAATTAATTTGAGTGTAATTTTGGAGATAGGTTATATAGTTAGAGTTGTTGGCTTTATATACAGAGGGGACAGGCCTTATGCACAATGTGTGGGTTGTTATGTAGTGGTTGGGCGTAGTGTAGAGAGTGGGCGGGGGTTGGTGGGTGGCTACGTGGTGGGGTTTTGATTGTGTATTTGTTGGTGGGCGTGTTTGTGGGGAATGGCGGGCGGGGCTGGGAGAAATGTGTGGGTAAAGTGGCGAAAAATGTCGGGTGGTGGAGTCGTGGGTGGGAATATTCTCGTTTTCTGTTGGTGAGTCTTCCCACATTGTGGCTGACTAGATGGACCCTCTCACTCTCTTCTCCTGACTCGTTATCTCGGTTGCTCCTACTTCAACAGTGCCTCTTTACCTTCTTCCATGTGTGACACAACACCTACCTACACACCTGCACCTTACGTTGAGCAGTGTGGGAGCGTAATAAGAGCGAGAATGGTGGGTAGAGAGTATAAATGTGTGTAACTGCAGGCGGCTGAGGGGCAGAGGGAGGGAGGTAGCCAGGCGCGCTCACCTCAACTGTTGTGTGTGTGTGTGCGGTGGTGCCACAGTGGACGGCTCATCTTCGTCCATGTCCACTCCCAACCCTTTATTAACCCTCAGTGACACTCCAGGCAACAACACTGTGTCACTAGCGACACTTTTCACTGACACACTGTGGCCATAAAACACCTGCCAATACCCGCAACACTCCCACTGGCCAGCAACGTGGCAAACAACATCATCAGCTGACTGCCCCACCCACCACCACCTTCCTCTACTCTCTCTCTCGCCCAAACTAACTACTACACTTTGCACCCGCTTAATACTCTCACCAATTTCCCTTCTCACCAACATTTGGTGAGTCACGAATTTGTGTCACGAACGTTGGGTCACGAAATTCGTGTCTGGGGTCACGAAATTCGGTGTCTGTTGTCACGAAATTCGTGTTGGGGTCACGAAATTCGTTGTCTGGGGTCAAGAAATTCGTGTCTGGGGTCACGAAATTGGTGTCTGTTGTCACGAAATTCGTGTCTGGGGTCACGAAATTCGTGTCTGGGGGTCAAGAAATTCGTGTCTGGGGTCAAGAAATTCGTGTCTGGGATCAAGAAATTCGTGTCTGGGGTCAAGAAATTCGTGTCTGGGATCAAGAAATTCGTGTCTGGGTCACGAAATTCGTGTCTGGGATCATGAAATTCGTGTCTGGGGTCAAGAAATTCGTGTCTGGGGTCAAGAAATTCGTGTCTGGGATCACGAAATTCGTGTCTGGGGTCAAGAAATTCGTGTCTAACGAACGTTTGGGCTCAAGAAATTTGAATTGGAGAGAGAGAGAGAGAGAGAGAGAGAGAGAGAGAGAGAGAGAGAGAGAGAGAGAGAGAGAGAGAGAGAGAGAGAGAGAGAGAGAGATAGATAGATAGATAGATAGATAGACAGATAGACAGATAGACAGATAGATAGACAGACAGATAGATAGACAGATAGATAGATAGATAGATAGATAGATAGATAGATAGATAGATAGATAGATAGACAGATAGATAGATAGATAGATAGACAGATAGACAGACAGATAGATAGACAGATAGACAGATAGATAGATAGATAGATAGATAGATAGATAGATAGATAGATAGACAGATAGATAGACAGATAGATAGATAGACAGATAGATAGACAGATAGATAGACAGATAGATAGGTATAGATAGATAGATAGATAGATAGATAGATAGATAGATAGATAGATAGATAGACAGATAGATAGACAGATAGATAGACAGACAGATAGATAGATAGATAGATAGATAGATAGATAGACAGATAGATAGATAGACAGATAGATAGACAGATACAGATAGATAGACAGATAGGTAGATATAGATAGATAGATAGATAGATAGATAGATAGATAGACAGATAGATAGATAGACAGATAGACAGACAGATATACAGATAGATAAATAGACAGACAAATAGACAGATAGACAGACAGACAGATAGACAGACAGATAGATAGACAGACAGACAGACAGACAGACAGACAGACAGACAGACAGACAGACAGACAGACAGACAGACAGACAGACAGACAGAGGTTATTATTTAATATATATTAAGCAATATAATATTAAACAAAGAGAGAAATCATTTTGAAAATGTGTGACAGTTGGAGCAGAAGGGAGGGGGAGGGGGGGGGGGGGCGTGAGGAAGGTGTTCCTGCCTTAGCTGACTAATATACATTTAGAGATGTATGTAGCCCAATCCTTGGTGTATGTATGTATGTAGTGGTGTAAAGAAAGAGTGGAGTGAGTGAGTGAGTGAGTGAGGTAACTGTTGTGGGATGGAGGAGGAGGAGGCATGGCGGGTGTTGGGGGGGTGGGGGGTAGGGTTGTGGGGTGTCGCTGGGTGCATTAATTTGAGTGTAATTTGTGGAGATAGGTTATATAGTTAAGAGTTGTTGGCTTTATATACCAGAGGGGACCCAGGCCTTATGCACAATGTGTGGGTTGTTATGTAGTGGTTGGGCGTAGTGTAGAGAGTGGGCGGGGGTTGGTGGGTGGCTATGGGTGGGGTTTTTGATTGTGTATTTGTTGGTGGGCGTGTTTGTGGGGAAGGCGGGCGGGGCTGGGAGAAATGTGTGGGTAAAGGTGGCGAAAAATGTCGGGTGGTGGAGTCTGGGGTGGGAATATTCTCGTTTTCTGTTGGTGAGTCTTCCCACATTGTGGCTGACTAGATGGACCCTCAATCTCTCTCTCCTGACTCGTTATCTCGTTGCTCCTACTTCAACAGTGCCTCTTTACCTTCTTCATGTGTGACACACACCTACCTACACACCTGCACCTTACGTTGAGCAGGTGTGGGGAGCGTAATAAGAGCGAGAATGGTGGGTAGAGAGGTATAAATGTGTGTAACTGCAGGCGGCTGAGGGGCAGAGGGAGGGAGGTAGCCAGGCGCGCTCACCTCAACTGTTGTGTGTGTGTGTGCGGTGGTGCCACAGTGGACGGCTCATCTTCGTCCATGTCCACTCCCAACCCTTTATTAACCCTCAGTGACACTCCAGGCAACAACACTGTGTCACTAGCGACACTTTTCACTGACACACTGTGGCCATAAAACACCTGCCAATACCCGCAACACCTCCCACTGGCCAGCAACGTGGCAACAACATCATCAGCTGACTGCCCCACCCACCACCACCTTCCTCACTCTCTCTCTCGCCCAAACTAACTACTACACTTTGCACCAGCTTAATACTCTCACCAATTTCCCTTCTCACCAACATTTGGGGTCACGAAATTTGGTGTCACGAACGTTGGGTCACGAAATTCGTGTCTGGGGTCACGAAATTGGTGTCTGTTGTCACGAAATTCGTGTCTGGGGTCACGAAATTCGTGTCTGGGGGTCAAGAAATTCGTGTCTGGGGTCACGAAATTGGTGTCTGTTGTCACGAAATTCGTGTCTGGGGTCACGAAATTCGTGTCTGGGGGTCAAGAAATTCGTGTCTGGGGTCAAGAAATTCGTGTCTGGGATCAAGAAATTCGTGTCTGGGGTCAAGAAATTCGTGTCTGGGATCAAGAAATTCGTGTCTGGGTCACGAAATTCGTGTCTGGGATCATGAAATTCGTGTCTGGGGTCAAGAAATTCGTGTCTGGGGTCAAGAAATTCGTGTCTGGGATCACGAAATTCGTGTCTGGGGTCAAGAAATTCGTGTCTAACGAACGTTTGGGCTCAAGAAATTTGAATTGGAGAGAGAGAGAGAGAGAGAGAGAGAGAGAGAGAGAGAGAGAGAGAGAGAGAGAGAGAGAGACAGAGAGAGAGAGAGAGAGATAGATAGATAGATAGATAGATAGACAGATAGACAGATAGACAGATAGATAGACAGACAGATAGATAGACAGATAGATAGATAGATAGATAGATAGATAGATAGATAGATAGATAGATAGATAGACAGATAGATAGATAGATAGATAGACAGATAGACAGACAGATAGATAGACAGATAGACAGATAGATAGATAGATAGATAGATAGATAGACAGATAGATAGATAGACAGATAGATAGACAGATAGATAGATAGACAGATAGATAGACAGATAGATAGACAGATAGATAGGTAGATAGATAGATAGATAGATAGATAGATAGATAGATAGATAGATAGATAGACAGATAGATAGACAGATAGATAGACAGACAGATAGATAGATAGATAGATAGATAGATAGATAGACAGATAGATAGATAGACAGATAGATAGACAGATACAGATAGATAGACAGATAGGTAGATATAGATAGATAGATAGATAGATAGATAGATAGATAGACAGATAGATAGATAGACAGATAGACAGACAGATATACAGATAGATAAATAGACAGACAAATAGACAGATAGACAGACAGACAGATAGACAGACAGATAGATAGACAGACAGACAGACAGACAGACAGACAGACAGACAGACAGACAGACAGACAGACAGACAGACAGACAGACAGACAGAGGTTATTATTTAATATATATTAAGCAATATAATATTAAACAAAGAGAGAAATCATTTTGAAAATGTGTGACAGTTGGAGCAGAAGGGAGGGGGAGGGGGGGGGGGGCGTGAGGAAGGTGTTCCTGCCTTAGCTGACTAATATACATTTAGAGATGTATGTAGCCCAATCCTTGGTGTATGTATGTATGTAGTGGTGTAAAGAAAGAGTGGAGTGAGTGAGTGAGTGAGTGAGGTAACTGTTGTGGGATGGAGGAGGAGGAGGCATGGCGGGTGTTGGGGGGGTGGGGGGTAGGGTTGTGGGGTGTCGCTGGGTGCATTAATTTGAGTGTAATTTGTGGAGATAGGTTATATAGTTAAGAGTTGTTGGCTTTATATACCAGAGGGGACCCAGGCCTTATGCACAATGTGTGGGTTGTTATGTAGTGGTTGGGCGTAGTGTAGAGAGTGGGCGGGGGTTGGTGGGTGGCTATGGGTGGGGTTTTTGATTGTGTATTTGTTGGTGGGCGTGTTTGTGGGGAAGGCGGGCGGGGCTGGGAGAAATGTGTGGGTAAAGGTGGCGAAAAATGTCGGGTGGTGGAGTCTGGGGTGGGAATATTCTCGTTTTCTGTTGGTGAGTCTTCCCACATTGTGGCTGACTAGATGGACCCTCAATCTCTCTCTCCTGACTCGTTATCTCGTTGCTCCTACTTCAACAGTGCCTCTTTACCTTCTTCATGTGTGACACACACCTACCTACACACCTGCACCTTACGTTGAGCAGGTGTGGGGAGCGTAATAAGAGCGAGAATGGTGGGTAGAGAGGTATAAATGTGTGTAACTGCAGGCGGCTGAGGGGCAGAGGGAGGGAGGTAGCCAGGCGCGCTCACCTCAACTGTTGTGTGTGTGTGCGGTGGTGCCACAGTGGACGGCTCATCTTCGTCCATGTCCACTCCCAACCCTTTATTAACCCTCAGTGACACTCCAGGCAACAACACTGTGTCACTAGCGACACTTTTCACTGACACACTGTGGCCATAAAACACCTGCCAATACCCGCAACACCTCCCACTGGCCAGCAACGTGGCAACAACATCATCAGCTGACTGCCCCACCCACCACCACCTTCCTCACTCTCTCTCTCGCCCAAACTAACTACTACACTTTGCACCAGCTTAATACTCTCACCAATTTCCCTTCTCACCAACATTTGGGGTCACGAAATTTGGTGTCACGAACGTTGGGTCACGAAATTCGTGTCTGGGGTCACGAAATTGGTGTGTTGTCAAGAAATTCGTGTCTGGGGTCACGAAATTCGTGTCTGGGGGTCAAGAAATTCGTGTCTGGGGTCACGAAATTGGTGTCTGTTGTCACGAAATTCGTGTCTGGGGTCACGAAATTCGTGTCTGGGGGTCAAGAAATTCGTGTCTGGGGTCAAGAAATTCGTGTCTGGGATCAAGAAATTCGTGTCTGGGGTCAAGAAATTCGTGTCTGGGATCAAGAAATTCGTGTCTGGGTCACGAAATTCGTGTCTGGGATCATGAAATTCGTGTCTGGGGTCAAGAAATTCGTGTCTGGGGTCAAGAAATTCGTGTCTGGGATCACGAAATTCGTGTCTGGGGTCAAGAAATTCGTGTCTAACGAACGTTTGGGCTCAAGAAATTTGAATTGGAGAGAGAGAGAGAGAGAGAGAGAGAGAGAGAGAGAGAGAGAGAGAGAGAGAGAGAGAGAGACAGAGAGAGAGAGAGATAGATAGATAGATAGATAGATAGATAGACAGATAGACAGATAGACAGATAGATAGACAGACAGATAGATAGACAGATAGATAGATAGATAGATAGATAGATAGATAGATAGATAGATAGATAGATAGACAGATAGATAGATAGATAGATAGACAGATAGACAGACAGATAGATAGACAGATAGACAGATAGATAGATAGATAGATAGATAGATAGACAGATAGATAGATAGACAGATAGATAGACAGATAGATAGATAGACAGATAGATAGACAGATAGATAGACAGATAGATAGGTAGATAGATAGATAGATAGATAGATAGATAGATAGATAGATAGATAGATAGACAGATAGATAGACAGATAGATAGACAGACAGATAGATAGATAGATAGATAGATAGATAGATAGACAGATAGATAGATAGACAGATAGATAGACAGATACAGATAGATAGACAGATAGGTAGAGATAGATAGATAGATAGATAGATAGATAGATAGATAGACAGATAGATAGATAGACAGATAGACAGACAGATATACAGATAGATAAATAGACAGACAAATAGACAGATAGACAGACAGACAGATAGACAGACAGATAGATAGACAGACAGACAGACAGACAGACAGACAGACAGACAGACAGACAGACAGACAGACAGACAGACAGACAGACAGACAGAGGTTATTATTTAATATATATTAAGCAATATAATATTAAACAAAGAGAGAAATCATTTTGAAAATGTGTGACAGTTGGAGCAGAAGGGAGGGGGAGGGGGGGGGGGGCGTGAGGAAGGTGTTCCTGCCTTAGCTGACTAATATACATTTAGAGATGTATGTAGCCCAATCCTTGGTGTATGTATGTATGTAGTGGTGTAAAGAAAGAGTGGAGTGAGTGAGTGAGTGAGTGAGGTAACTGTTGTGGGATGGAGGAGGAGGAGGCATGGCGGGTGTTGGGGGGTGGGGGGTAGGGTTGTGGGGTGTCGCTGGGTGCATTAATTTGAGTGTAATTTGTGGAGATAGGTTATATAGTTAAGAGTTGTTGGCTTTATATACCAGAGGGGACCCAGGCCTTATGCACAATGTGTGGGTTGTTATGTAGTGGTTGGGCGTAGTGTAGAGAGTGGGCGGGGGTTGGTGGGTGGCTATGGGTGGGGTTTTTGATTGTGTATTTGTTGGGGGCGTGTTTGTGGGGAAGGCGGGCGGGGCTGGGAGAAATGTGTGGGTAAAGGTGGCGAAAAATGTCGGGTGGTGGAGTCTGGGGTGGGAATATTCTCGTTTTCTGTTGGTGAGTCTTCCCACATTGTGGCTGACTAGATGGACCCTCAATCTCTCTCTCCTGACTCGTTATCTCGTTGCTCCTACTTCAACAGTGCCTCTTTACCTTCTTCATGTGTGACACACACCTACCTACACACCTGCACCTTACGTTGAGCAGGTGTGGGGAGCGTAATAAGAGCGAGAATGGTGGGTAGAGAGGTATAAATGTGTGTAACTGCAGGCGGCTGAGGGGCAGAGGGAGGGAGGTAGCCAGGCGCGCTCACCTCAACTGTTGTGTGTGTGTGTGCGGTGGTGCCACAGTGGACGGCTCATCTTCGTCCATGTCCACTCCCAACCCTTTATTAACCCTCAGTGACACTCCAGGCAACAACACTGTGTCACTAGCGACACTTTTCACTGACACACTGTGGCCATAAAACACCTGCCAATACCCGCAACACCTCCCACTGGCCAGCAACGTGGCAACAACATCATCAGCTGACTGCCCCACCCACCACCACCTTCCTCACTCTCTCTCTCGCCCAAACTAACTACTACACTTTGCACCAGCTTAATACTCTCACCAATTTCCCTTCTCACCAACATTTGGGGTCACGAAATTTGGTGTCACGAACGTTGGGTCACGAAATTCGTGTCTGGGGTCACGAAATTGGTGTCTGTTGTCACGAAATTCGTGTCTGGGGTCACGAAATTCGTGTCTGGGGGTCAAGAAATTCGTGTCTGGGGTCACGAAATTGGTGTCTGTTGTCACGAAATTCGTGTCTGGGGTCACGAAATTCGTGTCTGGGGGTCAAGAAATTCGTGTCTGGGGTCAAGAAATTCGTGTCTGGGATCAAGAAATTCGTGTCTGGGGTCAAGAAATTCGTGTCTGGGATCAAGAAATTCGTGTCTGGGTCACGAAATTCGTGTCTGGGATCATGAAATTCGTGTCTGGGGTCAAGAAATTCGTGTCTGGGGTCAAGAAATTCGTGTCTGGGATCACGAAATTCGTGTCTGGGGTCAAGAAATTCGTGTCTAACGAACGTTTGGGCTCAAGAAATTTGAATTGGAGAGAGAGAGAGAGAGAGAGAGAGAGAGAGAGAGAGAGAGAGAGAGAGAGAGAGAGAGAGAGAGAGAGACAGAGAGAGATAGAGAGATAGATAGATAGATAGATAGATAGACAGATAGACAGATAGACAGATAGATAGACAGACAGATAGATAGACAGATAGATAGATAGATAGATAGATAGATAGATAGATAGATAGATAGATAGATAGACAGATAGATAGATAGATAGATAGACAGATAGACAGACAGATAGATAGACAGATAGACAGATAGATAGATAGATAGATAGATAGATAGATAGATAGATAGATAGATAGACAGATAGATAGACAGATAGATAGATAGACAGATAGATAGACAGATAGATAGACAGATAGATAGGTAGATAGATAGATAGATAGATAGATAGATAGATAGATAGATAGATAGATAGACAGATAGATAGACAGATAGATAGACAGACAGATAGATAGATAGATAGATAGATAGATAGATAGACAGATAGATAGATAGACAGATAGATAGACAGATACAGATAGATAGACAGATAGGTAGATATAGATAGATAGATAGATAGATAGATAGATAGATAGACAGATAGATAGATAGACAGATAGACAGACAGATATACAGATAGATAAATAGACAGACAAATAGACAGATAGACAGACAGACAGATAGACAGACAGATAGATAGACAGACAGACAGACAGACAGACAGACAGACAGACAGACAGACAGACAGACAGGACAGACAGACAGACAGACAGAGGTTATTATTTAATATATATTAAGCAATATAATATTAAACAAAGAGAGAAATCATTTTGAAAATGTGTGACAGTTGGAGCAGAAGGGAGGGGGAGGGGGGGGGGGGGCGTGAGGAAGGTGTTCCTGCCTTAGCTGACTAATATACATTTAGAGATGTATGTAGCCCAATCCTTGGTGTATGTATGTATGTAGTGGTGTAAAGAAAGAGTGGAGTGAGTGAGTGAGTGAGTGAGGTAACTGTTGTGGGATGGAGGAGGAGGAGGCATGGCGGGTGTTGGGGGGGTGGGGGGTAGGGTTGTGGGGTGTCGCTGGGTGCATTAATTTGAGTGTAATTTGTGGAGATAGGTTATATAGTTAAGAGTTGTTGGCTTTATATACCAGAGGGGACCCAGGCCTTATGCACAATGTGTGGGTTGTTATGTAGTGGTTGGGCGTAGTGTAGAGAGTGGGCGGGGGTTGGTGGGTGGCTATGGGTGGGGTTTTTGATTGTGTATTTGTTGGTGGGCGTGTTTGTGGGGAAGGCGGGCGGGGCTGGGAGAAATGTGTGGGTAAAGGTGGCGAAAAATGTCGGGTGGTGGAGTCTGGGGTGGGAATATTCTCGTTTTCTGTTGGTGAGTCTTCCCACATTGTGGCTGACTAGATGGACCCTCAATCTCTCTCTCCTGACTCGTTATCTCGTTGCTCCTACTTCAACAGTGCCTCTTTACCTTCTTCATGTGTGACACACACCTACCTACACACCTGCACCTTACGTTGAGCAGGTGTGGGGAGCGTAATAAGAGCGAGAATGGTGGGTAGAGAGGTATAAATGTGTGTAACTGCAGGCGGCTGAGGGGCAGAGGGAGGGAGGTAGCCAGGCGCGCTCACCTCAACTGTTGTGTGTGTGTGTGCGGTGGTGCCACAGTGGACGGCTCATCTTCGTCCATGTCCACTCCCAACCCTTTATTAACCCTCAGTGACACTCCAGGCAACAACACTGTGTCACTAGCGACACTTTTCACTGACACACTGTGGCCATAAAACACCTGCCAATACCCGCAACACCTCCCACTGGCCAGCAACGTGGCAACAACATCATCAGCTGACTGCCCCACCCACCACCACCTTCCTCACTCTCTCTCTCGCCCAAACTAACTACTACACTTTGCACCAGCTTAATACTCTCACCAATTTCCCTTCTCACCAACATTTGGGGTCACGAAATTTGGTGTCACGAACGTTGGGTCACGAAATTCGTGTCTGGGGTCACGAAATTGGTGTCTGTTGTCACGAAATTCGTGTCTGGGGTCACGAAATTCGTGTCTGGGGGTCAAGAAATTCGTGTCTGGGGTCACGAAATTGGTGTCTGTTGTCACGAAATTCGTGTCTGGGGTCACGAAATTCGTGTCTGGGGGTCAAGAAATTCGTGTCTGGGGTCAAGAAATTCGTGTCTGGGATCAAGAAATTCGTGTCTGGGGTCAAGAAATTCGTGTCTGGGATCAAGAAATTCGTGTCTGGGTCACGAAATTCGTGTCTGGGATCATGAAATTCGTGTCTGGGGTCAAGAAATTCGTGTCTGGGGTCAAGAAATTCGTGTCTGGGATCACGAAATTCGTGTCTGGGGTCAAGAAATTCGTGTCTAACGAACGTTTGGGCTCAAGAAATTTGAATTGGAGAGAGAGAGAGAGAGAGAGAGAGAGAGAGAGAGAGAGAGAGAGAGAGAGAGAGAGAGAGACAGAGAGAGAGAGAGAGAGATAGATAGATAGATAGATAGATAGACAGATAGACAGATAGACAGATAGATAGACAGACAGATAGATAGACAGATAGATAGATAGATAGATAGATAGATAGATAGATAGATAGATAGATAGATAGACAGATAGATAGATAGATAGATAGACAGATAGACAGACAGATAGATAGACAGATAGACAGATAGATAGATAGATAGATAGATAGATAGACAGATAGATAGATAGACAGATAGATAGACAGATAGATAGATAGACAGATAGATAGACAGATAGATAGACAGATAGATAGGTAGATAGATAGATAGATAGATAGATAGATAGATAGATAGATAGATAGATAGACAGATAGATAGACAGATAGATAGACAGACAGATAGATAGATAGATAGATAGATAGATAGATAGACAGATAGATAGATAGACAGATAGATAGACAGATACAGATAGATAGACAGATAGGTAGATATAGATAGATAGATAGATAGATAGATAGATAGATAGACAGATAGATAGATAGACAGATAGACAGACAGATATACAGATAGATAAATAGACAGACAAATAGACAGATAGACAGACAGACAGATAGACAGACAGATAGATAGACAGACAGACAGACAGACAGACAGACAGACAGACAGACAGACAGACAGACAGACAGACAGACAGACAGACAGACAGACAGAGGTTATTATTTAATATATATTAAGCAATATAATATTAAACAAAGAGAGAAATCATTTTGAAAATGTGTGACAGTTGGAGCAGAAGGGAGGGAGGGGGGGGGGGGGGCGTGAGGAAGGTGTTCCTGCCTTAGCTGACTAATATACATTTAGAGATGTATGTAGCCCAATCCTTGGTGTATGTATGTATGTAGTGGTGTAAAGAAAGAGTGGAGTGAGTGAGTGAGTGAGTGAGGTAACTGTTGTGGGATGGAGGAGGAGGAGGCATGGCGGGTGTTGGGGGGGGGGGGTAGGGTTGTGGGGTGTCGCTGGGTGCATTAATTTGAGTGTAATTTGTGGAGATAGGTTATATAGTTAAGAGTTGTTGGCTTTATATACCAGAGGGGACCCAGGCCTTATGCACAATGTGTGGGTTGTTATGTAGTGGTTGGGCGTAGTGTAGAGAGTGGGCGGGGGTTGGTGGGTGGCTATGGGTGGGGTTTTTGATTGTGTATTTGTTGGTGTGGCGTGTTTGTGGGGAAGGCGGGCGGGGCTGGGAGAAATGTGTGGGTAAAGGTGGCGAAAAATGTCGGGTGGTGGAGTCTGGGGTGGGAATATTCTCGTTTTCTGTTGGTGAGTCTTCCCACATTGTGGCTGACTAGATGGACCCTCAATCTCTCTCTCCTGACTCGTTATCTCGTTGCTCCTACTTCAACAGTGCCTCTTTACCTTCTTCATGTGTGACACACACCTACCTACACACCTGCACCTTACGTTGAGCAGGTGTGGGGAGCGTAATAAGAGCGAGAATGGTGGGTAGAGAGGTATAAATGTGTGTAACTGCAGGCGGCTGAGGGGCAGAGGGAGGGAGGTAGCCAGGCGCGCTCACCTCAACTGTTGTGTGTGTGTGTGCGGTGGTGCCACAGTGGACGGCTCATCTTCGTCCATGTCCACTCCCAACCCTTTATTAACCCTCAGTGACACTCCAGGCAACAACACTGTGTCACTAGCGACACTTTTCACTGACACACTGTGGCCATAAAACACCTGCCAATACCCGCAACACCTCCCACTGGCCAGCAACGTGGCAACAACATCATCAGCTGACTGCCCCACCCACCACCACCTTCCTCACTCTCTCTCTCGCCCAAACTAACTACTACACTTTGCACCAGCTTAATACTCTCACCAATTTCCCTTCTCACCAACATTTGGGGTCACGAAATTTGGTGTCACGAACGTTGGGTCACGAAATTCGTGTCTGGGGTCACGAAATTGGTGTCTGTTGTCACGAAATTCGTGTCTGGGGTCACGAAATTCGTGTCTGGGGGTCAAGAAATTCGTGTCTGGGGTCACGAAATTGGTGTCTGTTGTCACGAAATTCGTGTCTGGGGTCACGAAATTCGTGTCTGGGGGTCAAGAAATTCGTGTCTGGGGTCAAGAAATTCGTGTCTGGGATCAAGAAATTCGTGTCTGGGGTCAAGAAATTCGTGTCTGGGATCAAGAAATTCGTGTCTGGGTCACGAAATTCGTGTCTGGGATCATGAAATTCGTGTCTGGGGTCAAGAAATTCGTGTCTGGGGTCAAGAAATTCGTGTCTGGGATCACGAAATTCGTGTCTGGGGTCAAGAAATTCGTGTCTAACGAACGTTTGGGCTCAAGAAATTTGAATTGGAGAGAGAGAGAGAGAGAGAGAGAGAGAGAGAGAGAGAGAGAGAGAGAGAGAGAGAGAGAGAGAGACAGAGAGAGAGAGAGAGATAGATAGATAGATAGATAGATAGACAGATAGACAGATAGACAGATAGATAGACAGACAGATAGATAGACAGATAGATAGATAGATAGATAGATAGATAGATAGATAGATAGATAGATAGATAGACAGATAGATAGATAGATAGATAGACAGATAGACAGACAGATAGATAGACAGATAGACAGATAGATAGATAGATAGATAGATAGATAGACAGATAGATAGATAGACAGATAGATAGACAGATAGATAGATAGACAGATAGATAGACAGATAGATAGACAGATAGATAGGTAGATAGATAGATAGATAGATAGATAGATAGATAGATAGATAGATAGATAGACAGATAGATAGACAGATAGATAGACAGACAGATAGATAGATAGATAGATAGATAGATAGATAGACAGATAGATAGATAGACAGATAGATAGACAGATACAGATAGATAGACAGATAGGTAGATATAGATAGATAGATAGATAGATAGATAGATAGATAGACAGATAGATAGATAGACAGATAGACAGACAGATATACAGATAGATAAATAGACAGACAAATAGACAGATAGACAGACAGACAGATAGACAGACAGATAGATAGACAGACAGACAGACAGACAGACAGACAGACAGACAGACAGACAGACAGACAGACAGACAGACAGACAGACAGACAGAGGTTATTATTTAATATATATTAAGCAATATAATATTAAACAAAGAGAGAATCATTTTGAAAATGTGTGACAGTTGGAGCAGAAGGGAGGGGAGGGGGGGGGGGGCGTGAGGAAGGTGTTCCTGCCTTAGCTGACTAATATACATTTAGAGATGTATGTAGCCCAATCCTTGGTGTATGTATGTATGTAGTGGTGTAAAGAAAGAGTGGAGTGAGTGAGTGAGTGAGTGAGGTAACTGTTGTGGGATGGAGGAGGAGGAGGCATGGCGGGTGTTGGGGGGTGGGGGGTAGGGTTGTGGGGTGTCGCTGGGTGCATTAATTTGAGTGTAATTTGTGGAGATAGGTTATATAGTTAAGAGTTGTTGGCTTTATATACCAGAGGGGACCCAGGCCTTATGCACAATGTGTGGGTTGTTATGTAGTGGTTGGGCGTAGTGTAGAGAGTGGGCGGGGGTTGGTGGGTGGCTATGGGTGGGGTTTTTGATTGTGTATTTGTTGGTGGGCGTGTTTGGGGAAGGCGGGCGGGGCTGGGAGAAATGTGTGGGTAAAGGTGGCGAAAAATGTCGGGTGGTGGAGTCTGGGGTGGGAATATTCTCGTTTTCTGTTGTGAGTCTTCCACATTGTGGCTGACTAGATGACCCTCAATCTCTCTCTCCTGACTCGTTATCTCGTTGCTCCTACTTCAACAGTGCCTCTTTACCTTCTTCATGTGTGACACACACCTACCTACACACCTGCACCTTACGTTGAGCAGGTGTGGGGAGCGTAATAAGAGCGAGAATGGTGGGTAGAGAGGTATAAATGTGTGTAACTGCAGGCGGCTGAGGGGCAGAGGGAGGGAGGTAGCCAGGCGCGCTCACCTCAACTGTTGTGTGTGTGTGTGCGGTGGTGCCACAGTGGACGGCTCATCTTCGTCCATGTCCACTCCCAACCCTTTATTAACCCTCAGTGACACTCCAGGCAACAACACTGTGTCACTAGCGACACTTTTCACTGACACACTGTGGCCATAAAACACCTGCCAATACCCGCAACACCTCCCACTGGCCAGCAACGTGGCAACAACATCATCAGCTGACTGCCCCACCCACCACCACCTTCCTCACTCTCTCTCTCGCCCAAACTAACTACTACACTTTGCACCAGCTTAATACTCTCACCAATTTCCCTTCTCACCAACATTTGGGGTCACGAAATTTGGTGTCACGAACGTTGGGTCACGAAATTCGTGTCTGGGGTCACGAAATTGGTGTCTGTTGTCACGAAATTCGTGTCTGGGGTCACGAAATTCGTGTCTGGGGGTCAAGAAATTCGTGTCTGGGGTCACGAAATTGGTGTCTGTTGTCACGAAATTCGTGTCTGGGGTCACGAAATTCGTGTCTGGGGGTCAAGAAATTCGTGTCTGGGGTCAAGAAATTCGTGTCTGGGATCAAGAAATTCGTGTCTGGGGTCAAGAAATTCGTGTCTGGGATCAAGAAATTCGTGTCTGGGTCACGAAATTCGTGTCTGGGATCATGAAATTCGTGTCTGGGGTCAAGAAATTCGTGTCTGGGGTCAAGAAATTCGTGTCTGGGATCACGAAATTCGTGTCTGGGGTCAAGAAATTCGTGTCTAACGAACGTTTGGGCTCAAGAAATTTGAATTGGAGAGAGAGAGAGAGAGAGAGAGAGAGAGAGAGAGAGAAGAGAGAGAGAGAGAGAGAGAGAGAGAGAGAGAGATAGATAGATAGATAGATAGATAGATAGACAGATAGACAGATAGACAGATAGACAGATAGATAGACAGACAGATAGATAGACAGATAGATAGATAGATAGATAGATAGATAGATAGATAGATAGATAGACAGATAGATAGATAGATAGATAGACAGATAGACAGACAGATAGATAGACAGATAGACAGATAGATAGACAGATAGATAGACAGATAGACAGATAGATAGATAGATAGATAGATAGATAGATAGATAGATAGATAGATAGACAGATAGATAGATAGACAGATAGATAGACAGATAGATAGACAGATAGATAGACAGATAGATAGACAGATAGATAGTAGATAGATAGATAGATAGATAGATAGATAGAT
>NW_027190861.1:0-24452 GCF_040958095.1 Procambarus clarkii
GGCAGTTGCACGCTGTATCTACTACACTATACTTCAAAGCCATAAAGAGAGGTAGGAATTCTGGGGTATTTAACTAACCAGAACTCCAATCCTCTCCCAGGCAATGAGATAGTGTGGGACCTCGGGTGCTCTTTCATCGAGCCCTGTTATATGGGAAAACTCAGTGCCAAATGCTTAATGCACAGACTACCCTGTTCTAGTAGCTGAAGTTTATAACTTTTTAGACACTCAACCCACCAAGGGACTGGAACACTGGGCAACAAGGTGGCAGTTGCACGCTGTATCTACTACACTATACTTCAAAGCCATAAAGAGAGGTAGGAATTCTGGGGTATTTAACCAAACAGAACTCCAATCCTCTCCCAGGCAATGAGATAGTGTGGGACCCCGGGTGCTCTTTCATCGAGCTCTGTTATATGGGAAAACTCAGTGCCAAATGCACAGACTACCCTGTTCCAGTAGCTGAAGTTTATAACTTTTTAGACACTCGACCCACCAGGGGACTCGAACACTGGCCAACAAATTGGCAGTTGCACGCTGTATCTACTACACTATACGTCAAAGCCATAAAGAGAGGTAGGAATTCTGGGGTATTTAACCAACCAGAACTCCAATCATCTCCCAGGCAATGAGATAGTGTGGGACCTCGGGTGCTCTTTCATCGAGCCCTGTTATATGGGAAAACTCAGTGCCAAATGCTTAATGCACAGACTACCCTGTTCTAGTAGCTGAAGTTTATAACTTTTTAGACACTCAACCCACCAAGGGAGTCGAACACTGGCCAACAAGGTGGCAGTTGCACGCTGTATGCTCTACACCATACTTCAAAGCCATAAAGAGAGGTAGGAATTCTGGGGTATTTAACCAAACAGAACTCCAATCCTCTCCCAGGCAATGAGATAGTGTGGGACCCCGGGTGCTCTTTCATTGAGCGCTGTTATATGGGAAAACTCAGTGCCAAAAGCTTAATGCACAGACTACCCTGTTCCATTAGCTGAAGTTTATAACTTTTTAGACACTCAACCCACCAGGGGACTCGAACACTGGCCAACAAGGTGGCAGTTGCACGCTGTATCCATTACACCATACTTCAAAGCCATAAAGAGAGGTAAGAATTCTGGTGTATTTAACCAAGTAGAACTCCAATCCTCTCCCAGGCAATGACATAGTGTGGACCTCGGGTGCTCTTTCATCGAGCCCTGTTATATGGGAAAATTCAGTGCCAAATGCTTAATGCACAGACTACCCTGTTCCAGTAGCTGAAGTTTATAACTTTTTAGACACTCAACCCACCAGGGGACTCGAACAGTGGCCAACAAGGTGGCAGTTGCACGCTGTATCCACTACACTATACGTCAAAGCCATAAAGAGAGGTAGGAATTCTGGGGTATTTAACCAACCAGAACTTCAATCCTCTCACAGGTAATGAGATAGTGTGGGACCCCGGGTGCTCTTTCATCGAGCCCTGTTATATGGGAAAACTCATTGACAAATGCTTAATGCACAGACTACCCTGTTCCAGTAGCTGAAGTTTATAACTTTTTAGACACTCAACCTACCAGGGGACTCGAACACTGGCCAACAAGGTGGCAGTTGCATGCTGTATCCCATACACTATACGTCAAAGCCATAAAGAGATGTAGGAATTCTGGGGTATTTAACCAACCAGAACTCCAATCCTCTCCCATGCAATGAGATAGTGTGGGACCCCGGGTGCTCTTTCATCGAGCCCTGTTATATAGGAAAACTCAGTGCCAAATGCTTAACGCACAGACTACCCTGTTCCAGTAGCTGAAGTTTATAACTTTTTAGGCACTCAACCCACCAGGGGACTCGAACACTGGCCAACAAGGTGGCAGTTGCACGCTGCATCCACTACACCATACTTCAAAGCTATAAAGAGAGGTAGGAATTCTGGGGTATTTAACCAACCAGAACTCCAATCCTCTCCCAGGCAATGAGATAGTGTGGGACCCCGGGTGCTCTTTCATCGAGCCCTCTTATTTGGGAAAACTCAGTGCCAAATGCTTAATGCACAGATTACCCTGTTCCAGTAGCTGAAGTTTATAACTTTTTAGGCACTCAACCCACCAGGGGACTCGAACACTGGCCAACAAGGTGGCAGTTGCACGCTGCATCCAATACACCATACTTCAAAGCCATAGAGAGAGGTAGGAATTTTGGGGTATTTAACCAACCAGAACTCCAATCCTCTCCCAGGCAATGAGATAGTGTGGGACCCCGGGTGCTCTTTCATCGAGCCCTCTTATTTGGGAAAACTCATTGCCAAATGCTTAATGCATAGACTACCCTGTTCCAGTAGCTGAAGTTTATAACTTTTTAGACACTCAACCCACCAGGGGACTCGAACACTGGCCAACAAGGTGGCAGTTGCACGCTGTATGCTCTACACCATACTTCAAAGCCATAAAGAGAGGTGGGAATTCTGGGGTATTTAACCAACCAGAACTCCAATCCTCTACCAGGCAATGAGATAGTGTGCGACCCCGGGTGCTCTTTCATCGAGCCCTGTTATATAGGAAAACTCAGTGCCAAATACCTAATGCACAGACTACCCTGTTCCAGTAGCTGAAGTTTATAACTTTTTAGACACTCAACCCACAAGGTGACTCGAACACTGGCCAACAAGGTGGCAGTTGCATGCTGTATCCACTACACCATATTTCAAAGCCATAAAGAGAGGTAGTAATTCTTGGGTATTTAACCAACCAGAACTCCAATCCTCTCCCAGGCAATGAGATAGTGTGGGACCCCGGGTGCTCTTTCATCGAGCCCTCTTATTTGGGAAAACTCAGTACCAAATGCTTAATGCACAGACTACCCTGTTCTAGAAGCTGAACTTTATAACTTTTTAGACAATCAACCCTCCAGGGGACTCGAACACTGGCCAACAAGGTGGCAGTTGCATGCTGTATCCACTACGCCATACTTCAAAGCGATAAAGAGAGGTAGGAATTCTGGGGTATTTAATCAACCAGAACTCCAGTTCTCTCCAAGGCAATGAGATAGTTTGGGACCCCAGGTGCTCTTTCATCAAGCCCTGTTATATGGGAAAACTCAGTGCCAAATGCTTAATGCACAGACTAATCTGTTCCAGTAGCTGAAGTTTATAACTTTTTAGACACTCGACCCACCAGGGGACTCGAACACTGGCCAACAAATTGGCAGTTGCACGCTGAATCCACTACGCCATACTTCAAAGCGATAAAGAGAGGTAGGAATTCTGGGGTATTTAATCAACCAGAACTCCAGTTCTCTCCCAGGCAATGAGATAGTGTGGGACCCCGGGTGCTCTTTCATCGAGCTCTGTTATATGGGAAAACTCAGTGCCAAATGCACAGACTACCCTGTTCCAGTAGCTGAAGTTTATAACTTTTTAGACACTCGACCCACCAGGGGACTCGAACACTGGCCAACAAATTGGCAGTTGCACGCTGAATCCACTACACTATACGTCAAAGCCATAAAGAGAGGTAGGAATTCTGCGGTATTTAACCAACCAGAACTCCAATCATCTCCCAGGCAATGAGATAGTGTGGGACCTCGGGTGCTCTTTCATCGAGCCCTGTTATATTGGAAAACTCAGTGCCAAATGCTTAATGCACAGACTACCCTGTTCTAGTAGCTGAAGTTTATATCTTTTTAGACACTCAACCCACCAGGGGACTCGAACACTGGCCATCAAGGTGGCAGTTGCACGCTGTATCCACTACACCATACTTCAAAGCCATAAAGAGAGGTAAGAATTCTGGTGTATTTAACCAACCAGAACTCCAATCCTCTCCCAGGCAATGAGATAGTGTGGGACCCCGGGTGCTCTTTCATCGAGCCCTGTTATATGGGAAAATTCAGTGCCAAATGCTAAATGCACAGACTACCCTGTTCCAGTAGCTGAAGTTTATAACTTTTTAGACCCTCAACCCACAAGGGGACTCGAACACTGGCCAACAAGGTGGCAGTTGCACGCTGTATCCAATACACCATACTTCAAAGCTATAGAGAGTGGTAGGATTTTTGGGGTATTTAACCAACCAGAACTCCATTCCTCTCCCAGGCAATGAGATAGTGTGGGACCCCGGGTGCTCTTTCATCGGGCCCTGTTACATGGGAAAACTCAGTGCCAAATGCTTAATGCCCAGACTACCCTGTTCCAGTAGCTGAAGGTTATAACTTTTTAGACACTCAACCCACCAGGGGACTCGAACACTGGCCAACAAGGTGGCAGTTGCACGCTGTATCCACTACACTATACGTCAAAGCCATAAAGAGAGGTAGGAATTCTGGTGTATTTAACCAACTAGAACTCCAATCCTCTCCCAGGCAATGAGATAGTGTGGGACCCCGGGTGCTCTTTCATCGAGCCCTGTTATATGGGAAAACTCATTGCCAAAGCTTAATGCACAGACTACCCTGTTCCAGTAGCTGAACTTTATAACTTTTTAGACACTTAACCCACCAGGGGACTCGAACACTGGCCAACAAGGTGGCAGTTGCACGCTCTATGCTCTACACCATACTTCAAAGCCATAAAGAGAGGTAGGAATTCTGGGGTATTTAACCAAACAGAACTCCAATCCTCTCCCAGGCAATGAGATAGTGTGGGACCCCGGGTGCTCTTTCATTGAGCGCTGTTATATGGGAAAACTCAGTGCCAAATGCTTAATGAACAGACTACCCTGTTCCATTAGCTGAAGTTTATAACTTTTTAGACACTCAACCCACCAGGGGACTGGAACACTGGCCAACAAGGTGGCAGTTGCACGCTGTATCTACTACACTATACTTCAAAGCCATAAAGAGAGGTAGGAATTCTGGGGTATTTAACTAACCAGAACTCCAATCCTCTCCCAGGCAATGAGATAGTGTGGGACCCCGGGTGCTCTTTCATCGAGCTCTGTTATATGGGAAAACTCAGTGCCAAATGCACAGACTACCCTGTTCCAGTAGCTGAAGTTTATAACTTTTTAGACACTCGACCCACCAGGGGACTCGAACACTGGCCAACAAATTGGCAGTTGCACGCTGTATCCACTACACTATACGTCAAAGCCATAAAGAGAGGTAGGAATTCTGCGGTATTTAACCAACCAGAACTCCAATCATCTCCCAGGCAATGAGATAGTGTGGGACCTCGGGTGCTCTTTCATCGAGCCCTGTTATATGGGAAAACTCAGTGCCAAATGCTTAATGCACAGACTACCCTGTTCTATTAGCTGAAGTTTATAACTTTTTAGACACTCAACCCACCAAGGGACTCGAACACTGGCCAACAAGGTGGCAGTTGCACGCTGTATGCTCTACACCATACTTCAAAGCCATAAAGAGAGGTAGGAATTCTGGGGTATTTAACCAACCAGAACTCCAATCCTCTACCAGGCAATGAGATAGTGTGCGACCCCGGGTGCTCTTTCATCGAGCCCTGTTATATAGGAAAACTCAGTGCCAAATACTTAATGCACAGACTACCCTGTTCCAGTAGCTGAAGTTTATAACTTTTTAGACACTCAACCCACAAGGGGACTCGAACACTGGCCAACAAGGTGGCAGTTGCACGCTGTATCCACTACACCATATTTCAAAGCCATAAAGAGAGGTAGTAATTCTGGGGTATTTAACCAACCAGAACTCCAATCCTCTCCCAGGCAATGAGATAGTGTGGGACCCCGGGTGCTCTTTCATCGAGCCCTGTTATATTGGAAAACTCAGTGCCAAATGCTTAATGCACAGACTACCCTGTTCTAGTAGCTGAAGTTTATATCTTTTTAGACACTCAACCCACCAGGGGACTCGAACACTGGCCATCAAGGTGGCAGTTGCACGCTGTATCCACTACACCATACTTCAAAGCCATAAAGAGAGGTAAGAATTCTGGTGTATTTAACCAACCAGAACTCCAATCCTCTCCCAGGCAATGAGATAGTGTGGGACCCCGGGTGCTCTTTCATCGAGCCCTGTTACATGGGAAAACTCAGTGCCAAATGCTTAATGCCCAGACTACCCTGTTCCAGTAGCTGAAGGTTATAACTTTTTAGACACTCAACCCACCAGGGGACTCGAACACTGGCCAACAAGGTGGCAGTTGCACGCTGTATCCACTACACTATACGTCAAAGCCATAAAGAGAGGTAGGAATTCTGGTGTATTTAACCAACTAGAACTCCAATCCTCTCCCAGGCAATGAGATAGTGTGGGACCCCGGGTGCTCTTTCATTGAGCCCTGTTATATGGGAAAACTCAGTGCCAAATGCTTAATGCACAGACTACCCTGTTCCATTAGCTGAAGTTTATAACTTTTTAGACACTCAACCCACCAGGGGACTAGAACACTGGCCAACAAGGTGGCAGTTGCACGCTGTATCCACTACACTATACTTCAGAGCCATAAAGAGAGGTAGGAATTCTGGGGTATTTAACTAACCAGAACTCCAATCCTCTCCCAGGCAATGAGATAGTGTGGGACCCCGGGTGCTCTTTCATCGAGCCCTTTTATATGGGAAAACTCATTGCCAAAGCTTAATGCACAGACTACCCTGTTCCAGTAGCTGAACTTTATAACTTTTTAGACACTTAACCCACCAGGGGACTCGAACACTGGCCAACAAGGTGGCAGTTGCACGCTGTATGCTCTACACCATACTTCAAAGCCATAAAGAGAGGTAGGAATTCTGGGGTATTTAACCAAACAGAACTCCAATCCTCTCCCAGGCAATGAGATAGTGTGGGACCCCGGGTGCTCTTTCATTGAGCGCTGTTATATGGGAAAACTCAGTGCCAAATGCTTAATGAACAGACTACCCTGTTCCATTAGCTGATGTTTATAACTTTTTAGACACTCAACCCACCAGGGGACTGGAACACTGGCCAACAAGGTGGCAGTTGCACGCTGTATCTACTACACTATACTTCAAAGCCATAAAGAGAGGTAGGAATTCTGGGGTATTTAACTAACCAGAACTCCAATCCTCTCCCAGGCAATGAGATAGTGTGGGACCCCGGGTGCTCTTTCATCGAGCTCTGTTATATGGGAAAACTCAGTGCCAAATGCACAGACTACCCTGTTCCAGTAGCTGAAGTTTATAACTTTTTAGACACTCGACCCACCAGGGGACTCGAACACTGGCCAACAAATTGGCAGTTGCACGCTGTATCCACTACACTATACGTCAAAGCCATAAAGAGAGGTAGGAATTCTGCGGTATTTAACCAACCAGAACTCCAATCATCTCCCAGGCAATGAGATAGTGTGGGACCTCGGGTGCTCTTTCATCGAGCCCTGTTATATGGGAAAACTCAGTGCCAAATGCTTAATGCACAGACTACCCTGTTCTAGTAGCTGAAGTTTATAACTTTTTAGACACTCAACCCACCAAGGGACTCGAACACTGGCCAACAAGGTGGCAGTTGCACGCTGTATGCTCTACACCATACTTCAAAGCCATAAAGAGAGGTAGGAATTCTGGGGTATTTAACCAAACAGAACTCCAATCCTCTCCCAGGCAATGAGATAGTGTGGGACCCCGGGTGCTCTTTCATTGAGCGCTGTTATATGGGAAAACTCAGTGCCAAAAGCTTAATGCACAGACTACCCTGTTCCATTAGCTGAAGTTTATAACTTTTTAGACACTCAACCCACCAGGGGACTCGAACACTGGCCAACAAGGTGGCAGTTGCACGCTGTATCCACTACACTATACTTCAAAGCCATAAAGAGAGGTAAGAATTCTGGTGTATTTAACCAAGTAGAACTCCAATCCTCTCCCAGGCAATGACATAGTGTGGACCTCGGGTGCTCTTTCATCGAGCCCTGTTATATGGGAAAATTCAGTGCCAAATGCTTAATGCACAGACTACCCTGTTCCAGTAGCTGAAGTTTATAACTTTTTAGACACTCAACCCACCAGGGGACTCGAACACTGGCCAACAAGGTGGCAGTTGCACGCTGTATCCACTACACCATATTTCAAAGCCATAAAGAGAGGTAGTAATTCTGGGGTATTTAACCAACCAGAACTCCAATCCTCTCCCAGGCAATGAGATAGTGTGGGACCCCGGGTGCTCTTTCAACGAGCCCTGTTATATGGGAAAACTCAGTGCCAAATGCTTAATGCACAGACTACCCTGTTCTAGTAGCTGAAGTTTATATCTTTTTAGACACTCAACCCACCAGGGGACTCGAACACTGGCCATCAAGGTGGCAGTTGCACGCTGTATCCACTACACCATACTTCAAAGCCATAAAGAGAGGTAAGAATTCTGGTGTATTTAACCAACCAGAACTCCAATCCTCTCCCAGGCAATGAGATAGTGTGGGACCCCGGGTGCTCTTTCATTGAGCCCTTTTATATTGGAAAACTCAGTGCCAAATGCTAAATGCACAGACTACCCTGTTCCATTAGCTGAAGTTTATAACTTTTTAGACACTCAACCCACCAGGGGACTTGAACACTGGCCAACAAGGTGGCAGTTGCACGCTGTATCCACTACACTATACTTCAAAGCCATAAAGAGAGGTAGGAATTCTGGGGTATTTAACCTAACCAGAACTCCAATCCTCTCCCAGGCAATGAGATAGTATGGGACCCCGGGTGCTCTTTCATCGAGCCCTGTTATATGGGAAAACTCATTGCCAAATGCTTAATGCACAGACTACCCTGTTCTAGTAGCTGAAGTTTATAACTGATTAGACACTCAACCCACCAAGGGACTCGAACACTGGCCATCAAGGTGGCAGTTGCACGCTGTATCCACTACACCATACTTCAAAGCCATAAAGAGAGGTAAGAATTCTGGTGTATTTAACCAAGTAGAACTCCAATCCTCTCCCAGGCAATGACATAGTGTGGACCTCGGGTGCTCTTTCATCGAGCCCTGTTATATGGGAAAATTCAGTGCCAAATGCTTAATGCACAGACTACCCTGTTCCAGTAGCTGAAGTTTATAACTTTTTAGACACTCAACCCACCAGGGGACTCGAACACTGGCCAACAAGGTGGCAGTTGCACGCTGTATCCACTACACCATATTTCAAAGCCATAAAGAGAGGTAGTAATTCTGGGGTATTTAACCAACCAGAACTCCAATCCTCTCCCAGGCAATGAGATAGTGTGGGACCCCGGGTGCTCTTTCATCGAGCCCTGTTATATGGGAAAACTCAGTGCCAAATGCTTAATGCACAGACTACCCTGTTCTAGTAGCTGAAGTTTATATCTTTTTAGACACTCAACCCACCAGGGGACTCGAACACTGGCCATCAAGGTGGCAGTTGCACGCTGTATCCACTACACCATACTTCAAAGCCATAAAGAGAGGTAAGAATTCTGGTGTATTTAACCAACCAGAACTCCAATCCTCTCCCAGGCAATGAGATAGTGTGGGACCCCGGGTGCTCTTTCATCGAGCTCTGTTATATGGGAAAACTCAGTGCCAAATGCTTAATGCACAGACTACCCTGTTCCAGTAGCTGAAGTTTATAACTTTTTAGACACTCAACCCTACCAGGGGACTCGAACACTGGCCAACAAGGTGGCAGTTGCACGCTGTATCCACTACACTATACGTCAAAGCCATAAAGAGAGGTAAGGAATTCTGGTGTATTTAACCAACCAGAACTCCAATCCTCTCCCAGGCAATGAGATAGTGTGGGACCCCGGGTGCTCTTTCATTGAGCCCTGTTATATGGGAAAACTCAGTGCCAAATGCTTAATGCACAGACTACCCTGTTCCATTAGCTGAAGTTTATAACTTTTTAGACACTCAACCCACCAGGGGACTAGAACACTGGCCAACAAGGTGACAGTTGCACGCTGTATCCACTACACTATACTTCAGAGCCATAATGAGAGGTAGGAATTCTGGGGTATTTAACTAACCAGAACTCCAATCCTCTCCCAGGCAATGATATAGTGTGGGACCCCGGGGTGCTCTTTCATTGAGCCCTGTTATATAGGAAAACTCAGTGCCAAATGCTTATTGCACAGACTACCCTGTTCCAGTAGCTGAAGTTTATAACTTTTTAGACACTCAACCCAGCAGGGGACTCGAACACTGGCCAACAAGGTGGCAGTTGCACGCTGTATCCACTACACCATACTTCAAAGATATAAAGAGAGGTAGTAATTCTGGGGTATTTAACCAACCAGAACTCCAATCCTTTCCCAGGCAATGACATAGTGTGGACCTCGGGTGCTCTTTCATCGAGCCCTGTTATATGGGAAAATTCAGTGCCAAATGCTTAATGCACAGACTACCCTGTTCCAGTAGCTGAAGTTTATAACTTTTTAGACACTCAACCCACCAGGGGACTCGAACACTGGCCAACAAGGTGGCAGTTGCACGCTGTATCCACTACACTATACGTCAAAGCCATAAAGAGAGGTAGGAATTCTGGTGTATTTAACCAACCAGAACTCCAATCCTCTCCCAGGCAATGAGATAGTGTGGGACCCCGGGTGCTCTTTCATTGAGCCCTTTTATATGGGAAAACTCAGTGCCAAATGCTTAATGCACAGACTACCCTGTTCTAGTAGCTGAAGTTTATATCTTTTTAGACACTCAACCCACTAGGGGACTCGAACACTGGCCATCAAGGTGGCAGTTGCACGCTGTATCCACTACACCATACTTCAAAGCCATAAAGAGAGGTAGGAATTCTGGGGTATTTAACCAACCAGAACTCCAATCCTCTCCCAGGCAATGAGATAGTGTGGGACCCCGGGTGCTCTTTCATCGAGCCCTGTTATATGGGAAAACTCAGTGCCAAATGCTTAATGCACAGACTACCCTGTTCCAGTAGCTGAAGTTTATAACTTTTTAGACACTCAACCCACCAGGGGACTCGAACACTGGCCAACAAGGTGGCAGTTGCACGCTGTATCCACTACACTATACTTCAAAGCCATAAAGAGAGGTAAGAATTCTGGTGTATTTAACCAAGTAGAACTCCAATCCTCTCCCAGGCAATGACATAGTGTGGACCTCGGGTGCTCTTTCATCGAGCCCTGTTATATGGGAAAATTCAGTGCCAAATGCTTAATGCACAGACTACCCTGTTCCAGTAGCTGAAGTTTATAACTTTTTAGACACTCAACCCACCAGGGGACTCGAACACTGGCCAACAAGGTGGCAGTTGCACGCTGTATCCACTACACCATATTTCAAAGCCATAAAGAGAGGTAGTAATTCTGGGGTATTTAACCAACCAGAACTCCAATCCTCTCCCAGGCAATGAGATAGTGTGGGACCCCGGGTGCTCTTTCAACGAGCCCTGTTATATGGGAAAACTCAGTGCCAAATGCTTAATGCACAGACTACCCTGTTCTAGTAGCTGAAGTTTATATCTTTTTAGACACTCAACCCACCAGGGGACTCGAACACTGGCCATCAAGGTGGCAGTTGCACGCTGTATCCACTACACCATACTTCAAAGCCATAAAGAGAGGTAAGAATTCTGGTGTATTTAACCAACCAGAACTCCAATCCTCTCCCAGGCAATGAGATAGTGTGGGACCCCGGGTGCTCTTTCATCGAGCCCTGTTATATGGGAAAACTCAGTGCCAAATGCTTAATGCACAGACTACCCTGTTCCATTAGCTGAAGTTTATAACTTTTTAGACACTCAACCCACCAGGGGACTCGAACACTGGCCAACAAGGTGGCAGTTGCACGCTGTATCCACTACACTATACTTCAAAGCCATAAAGAGAGGTAGGAATTCTGGGGTATTTAACTAACCAGAACTCCAATCCTCTCCCAGGCAATGAGATAGTGTGGGACCCCGGGTGCTCTTTCATCGAGCCCTGTTATATGGGAAAACTCATTGCCAAATGCTTAATGCACAGACTACCCTGTTCTAGTAGCTGAAGTTTATAACTTTTTAGACACTCAACCCACCAAGGGACTCGAACACTGGCCATCAAGGTGGCAGTTGCACGCTGTATCCACTACACCATACTTCAAAGCCATAAAGAGAGGTAAGAATTCTGGTGTATTTAACCAAGTAGAACTCCAATCCTCTCCCAGGCAATGACATAGTGTGGACCTCGGGTGCTCTTTCATCGAGCCCTGTTATATGGGAAAATTCAGTGCCAAATGCTTAATGCACAGACTACCCTGTTCCAGTAGCTGAAGTTTATAACTTTTTAGACACTCAACCCACCAGGGGACTCGAACACTGGCCAACAAGGTGGCAGTTGCACGCTGTATCCACTACACCATACTTCAAAGCCATAAAGAGAGGTAGTAATTCTGGGGTATTTAACCAACCAGAACTCCAATCCTCTCCCAGGCAATGAGATAGTGTGGGACCCCGGGTGCTCTTTCATCGAGCCCTGTTATATGGGAAAACTCAGTGCCAAATGCTTAATGCACAGACTACCCTGTTCTAGTAGCTGAAGTTTATATCTTTTTAGACACTCAACCCACCAGGGGACTCGAACACTGGCCATCAAGGTGGCAGTTGCACGCTGTATCCACTACACCATACTTCAAAGCCATAAAGAGAGGTAAGAATTCTGGTGTATTTAACCAACCAGAACTCCAATCCTCTCCCAGGCAATGAGATAGTGTGGGACCCCGGGTGCTCTTTCATTGAGCCCTGTTATATGGGAAAACTCAGTGCCAAATGCTTAATGCACAGACTACCCTGTTCCATTAGCTGAAGTTTATAACTTTTTAGACACTCAACCCACCAGGGGACTAGAACACTGGCCAACAAGGTGGCAGTTGCACGCTGTATCCACTACACTATACTTCAGAGCCATAAAGAGAGGTAGGAATTCTGGGGTATTTAACTAACCAGAACTCCAATCCTCTCCCAGGCAATGAGATAGTGTGGGACCCCGGGTGCTCTTTCATCGAGCCCTGTTATATGGGAAAACTCATTGCCAAAGCTTAATGCACAGACTACCCTGTTCCAGTAGCTGAAGTTTATAACTTTTTAGACACTTAACCCACCAGGGGACTCGAACACTGGCCAACAAGGTGGCAGTTGCACGCTGTATGCTCTACACCATACTTCAAAGCCATAAAGAGAGGTAGGAATTCTGGGGTATTTAACCAAACAGAACTCCAATCCTCTCCCAGGCAATGAGATAGTGTGGGACCCCGGGTGCTCTTTCATTGAGCGCTGTTATATGGGAAAACTCAGTGCCAAATGCTTAATGAACAGACTACCCTGTTCCATTAGCTGAAGTTTATAACTTTTTAGACACTCAACCCACCAGGGGACTGGAACACTGGCCAACAAGGTGGCAGTTGCACGCTGTATCTACTACACTATACTTCAAAGCCATAAAGAGAGGTAGGAATTCTGGGGTATTTAACTAACCAGAACTCCAATCCTCTCCCAGGCAATGAGATAGTGTGGGACCCCGGGTGCTCTTTCATTGAGCCCTGTTATATAGGAAAACTCAGTGCCAAATACTTAATGCACAGACTACCCTGTTCCAGTACCTGAAGTTTATAACTTTTTAGACACTCAACCCAGAAGGGGACTCGAACACTGGCCAACAAGGTGGCAGTTGCACGCTGTATCCACTACACCATATTTCAAAGCCATAAAGAGAGGTAGTAATTCTGGGGTATTTAACCAACCAGAACTCCAATCCTCTCCCAGGCAATGAGATAGTGTGGGACCCCGGGTGCTCTTTCATCGAGCCCTGTTATATGGGAAAACTCAGTGCCAAATGCTTAATGCACAGACTACCCTGTTCTAGTAGCTGAAGTTTATATCTTTTTAGACACTCAACCCACCAGGGGACTCGAACACTGGCCATCAAGGTGGCAGTTGCACGCTGTATCCACTACACCATACTTCAAAGCCATAAAGAGAGGTAAGAATTCTGGTGTATTTAACCAAGTAGAACTCCAATCCTCTCCCAGGCAATGACATAGTGTGGACCTCGGGTGCTCTTTCATCGAGCCCTGTTATATGGGAAAATTCAGTGCCAAATGCTTAATGCACAGACTACCCTGTTCCAGTAGCTGAAGTTTATAACTTTTTAGACACTCAACCCACCAGGGGACTCGAACACTGGCCAACAAGGTGGCAGTTGCACGCTGTATCCACTACACCATATTTCAAAGCCATAAAGAGAGGTAGTAATTCTGGGGTATTTAACCAACCAGAACTCCAATCCTCTCCCAGGCAATGAGATAGTGTGGGACCCCGGGTGCTCTTTCAATCGAGCCCTGTTATATGGGAAAACTCAGTGCCAAATGCTTAATGCACAGACTACCCTGTTCTAGTAGCTGAAGTTTATATCTTTTTAGACACTCAACCCACCAGGGGACTCGAACACTGGCCATCAAGGTGGCAGTTGCACGCTGTATCCACTACACCATACTTCAAAGCCATAAAGAGAGGTAGAATTCTGGTGTATTTAACCAACCAGAACTCCAATCCTCTCCCAGGCAATGAGATAGTGTGGGACCCCGGGTGCTCTTTCATCGAGCCCTGTTACATGGGAAAACTCAGTGCCAAATGCTTAATGCACAGACTACCCTGTTCCAGTAGGCTGAAGTTTATAACTTTTTAGACACTCAACCTACCAGGGGACTCGAACACTGGCCAACAAGGTGGCAGTTGCACGCTGTATCCACTACACTATACGTCAAAGCCATAAAGAGAGGTAAGGAATTCTGGTGTATTTAACCAACCAGAACTCCAATCCTCTCCCAGGCAATGAGATAGTGTGGGACCCCGGGTGCTCTTTCATTGAGCCCTTTTATATGGGAAAACTCAGTGCCAAATGCTTAATGCACAGACTACCCTGTTCCATTAGCTGAAGTTTATAACTTTTTAGACACTCAACCCACCAGGGGACTCGAACACTGGCCAACAAGGTGGCAGTTGCACGCTGTATCCACTACACCTATACGTCAAAGCCATAAAGAGAGGTAGGAATTCTGGTGTATTTAACCAACCAGAACTCCAATCCTCTCCCAGGCAATGAGATAGTGTGGGACCCCGGGTGCTCTTTCATTGAGCCCTTTTATATGGGAAAACTCAGTGCCAAATGCTTAATGCACAGACTACCCTGTTCCATTAGCTGAAGTTTATAACTTTTTAGACACTCAACCCTCCAGGGGACTATAACACTGGCCAACAAGGTGGCAGTTGCACGCTGTATCCACTACACTATACTTCAGAGCCATAAAGAGAGGTAGGAATTCTGGGGTATTTAACTAACCAGAACTCCAATCCTCTCCCAGGCAATGAGATAGTGTGGGACCCCGGGTGCTCTTTCATCGAGCCCTGTTATATGGGAAAACTCATTGCCAAAGCTTAATGCACAGACTACCCTGTTCCAGTAGCTGAAGTTTATAACTTTTTAGACACTTAACCCACCAGGGGACTCGAACACTGGCCAACAAGGTGGCAGTTGCACGCTGTATGCTCTACACCATACTTCAAAGCCATAAAGAGAGGTAGGAATTCTGGGGTATTTAACCAAACAGAACTCCAATCCTCTCCCAGGCAATGAGATAGTGTGGGACCCCGGGTGCTCTTTCATTGAGCGCTGTTATATGGGAAAACTCAGTGCCAAATGCTTAATGAACAGACTACCCTGTTCCATTAGCTGAAGTTTATAACTTTTTAGACACTCAACCCACCAGGGGACTGGAACACTGGCCAACAAGGTGGCAGTTGCACGCTGTATCTACTACACTATACTTCAAAGCCATAAAGAGAGGTAGGAATTCTGGGGTATTTAACTAACCAGAACTCCAATCCTCTCCCAGGCAATGAGATAGTGTGGGACCCCGGGTGCTCTTTCATCGAGCTCTGTTATATGGGAAAACTCAGTGCCAAATGCACAGACTACCCTGTTCCAGTAGCTGAAGTTTATAACTTTTTAGACACTCGACCCACCAGGGGACTCGAACACTGGCCAACAAATTGGCAGTTGCACGCTGTATCCACTACACTATACGTCAAAGCCATAAAGAGAGGTAGGAATTCTGCGGTATTTAACCAACCAGAACTCCAATCATCTCCCAGGCAATGAGATAGTGTGGGACCTCGGGTGCTCTTTCATCGAGCCCTGTTATATGGGAAAACTCAGTGCCAAATGCTTAATGCACAGACTACCCTGTTCTAGTAGCTGAAGTTTATAACTTTTTAGACACTCAACCCACCAAGGGACTCGAACACTGGCCAACAAGGTGGCAGTTGCACGCTGTATGCTCTACACCATACTTCAAAGCCATAAAGAGAGGTAGGAATTCTGGGGTATTTAACCAAACAGAACTCCAATCCTCTCCCAGGCAATGAGATAGTGTGGGACCCCGGGTGCTCTTTCATTGAGCGCTGTTATATGGGAAAACTCAGTGCCAAAAGCTTAATGCACAGACTACCCTGTTCCATTAGCTGAAGTTTATAACTTTTTAGACACTCAACCCACCAGGGGACTCGAACACTGGCCAACAAGGTGGCAGTTGCACGCTGTATCCACTACACCATACTTCAAAGCCATAAAGAGAGGTAAGAATTCTGGTGTATTTAACCAAGTAGAACTCCAATCCTCTCCCAGGCAATGACATAGTGTGGACCTCGGGTGCTCTTTCATCGAGCCCTGTTATATGGGAAAATTCAGTGCCAAATGCTTAATGCACAGACTACCCTGTTCCAGTAGCTGAAGTTTATAACTTTTTAGACACTCAACCCACCAGGGGACTCGAACACTGGCCAACAAGGTGGCAGTTGCACGCTGTATCCACTACACCATATTTCAAAGCCATAAAGAGAGGTAGTAATTCTGGGGTATTTAACCAACCAGAACTCCAATCCTCTCCCAGGCAATGAGATAGTGTGGGACCCCGGGTGCTCTTTCAATCGAGCCCTGTTATATGGGAAAACTCAGTGCCAAATGCTTAATGCACAGACTACCCTGTTCTAGTAGCTGAAGTTTATATCTTTTTAGACACTCAACCCACCAGGGGACTCGAACACTGGCCATCAAGGTGGCAGTTGCACGCTGTATCCACTACACCATACTTCAAAGCCATAAAGAGAGGTAAGAATTCTGGTGTATTTAACCAACCAGAACTCCAATCCTCTCCCAGGCAATGAGATAGTGTGGGACCCCGGGTGCTCTTTCATCGAGCCCTGTTACATGGGAAAACTCAGTGCCAAATGCTTAATGCACAGACTACCCTGTTCCAGTAGCTGAAGTTTATAACTTTTTAGACACTCAACCTACCAGGGGACTCGAACACTGGCCAACAAGGTGGCAGTTGCACGCTGTATCCACTACACTATACGTCAAAGCCATAAAGAGAGGAAGGAATTCTGGTGTATTTAACCAACCAGAACTCCAATCCTCTCCCAGGCAATGAGATAGTGTGGGACCCCGGGTGCTCTTTCATCGAGCCCTGTTATATGGGAAAACTCAGTGCCAAATGCTTAATGCACAGACTACCCTGTTCCATTAGCTGAAGTTTATAACTTTTTAGACACTCAACCCACCAGGGGACTCGAACACTGGCCAACAAGGTGGCAGTTGCACGCTGTATCCACTACACTATACGTCAAAGCCATAAAGAGAGGTAGGAATTCTGGTGTATTTAACCAACCAGAACTCCAATCCTCTCCCAGGCAATGAGATAGTGTGGGACCCCGGGTGCTCTTTCATTGAGCCCTTTTATATGGGAAAACTCAGTGCCAAATGCTTAATGCACAGACTACCCTGTTCCATTAGCTGAAGTTTATAACTTTTTAGACACTCAACCCTCCAGGGGACTATAACACTGGCCAACAAGGTGGCAGTTGCACGCTGTATCCACTACACTATACTTCAGAGCCATAAAGAGAGGTAGGAATTCTGGGGTATTTAACTAACCAGAACTCCAATCCTCTCCCAGGCAATGAGATAGTGTGGGACCCCGGGTGCTCTTTCATCGAGCCCTGTTATATGGGAAAACTCATTGCCAAAGCTTAATGCACAGACTACCCTGTTCCAGTAGCTGAAGTTTATAACTTTTTAGACACTTAACCCACCAGGGGACTCGAACACTGGCCAACAAGGTGGCAGTTGCACGCTGTATGCTCTACACCATACTTCAAAGCCATAAAGAGAGGTAGGAATTCTGGGGTATTTAACCAAACAGAACTCCAATCCTCTCCCAGGCAATGAGATAGTGTGGGACCCCGGGTGCTCTTTCATTGAGCGCTGTTATATGGGAAAACTCAGTGCCAAATGCTTAATGAACAGACTACCCTGTTCCATTAGCTGAAGTTTATAACTTTTTAGACACTCAACCCACCAGGGGACTGGAACACTGGCCAACAAGGTGGCAGTTGCACGCTGTATCTACTACACTATACTTCAAAGCCATAAAGAGAGGTAGGAATTCTGGGGTATTTAACTAACCAGAACTCCAATCCTCTCCCAGGCAATGAGATAGTGTGGGACCCCGGGTGCTCTTTCATCGAGCTCTGTTATATGGGAAAACTCAGTGCCAAATGCACAGACTACCCTGTTCCAGTAGCTGAAGTTTATAACTTTTTAGACACTCGACCCACCAGGGGACTCGAACACTGGCCAACAAATTGGCAGTTGCACGCTGTATCCACTACACTATACGTCAAAGCCATAAAGAGAGGTAGGAATTCTGCGGTATTTAACCAACCAGAACTCCAATCATCTCCCAGGCAATGAGATAGTGTGGGACCTCGGGTGCTCTTTCATCGAGCCCTGTTATATGGGAAAACTCAGTGCCAAATGCTTAATGCACAGACTACCCTGTTCTAGTAGCTGAAGTTTATAACTTTTTAGACACTCAACCCACCAAGGGACTCGAACACTGGCCAACAAGGTGGCAGTTGCACGCTGTATGCTCTACACCATACTTCAAAGCCATAAAGAGAGGTAGGAATTCTGGGGTATTTAACCAAACAGAACTCCAATCCTCTCCCAGGCAATGAGATAGTGTGGGACCCCGGGTGCTCTTTCATTGAGCGCTGTTATATGGGAAAACTCAGTGCCAAAAGCTTAATGCACAGACTACCCTGTTCCATTAGCTGAAGTTTATAACTTTTTAGACACTCAACCCACCAGGGGACTCGAACACTGGCCAACAAGGTGGCAGTTGCACGCTGTATCCACTACACCATACTTCAAAGCCATAAAGAGAGGTAAGAATTCTGGTGTATTTAACCAAGTAGAACTCCAATCCTCTCCCAGGCAATGACATAGTGTGGACCTCGGGTGCTCTTTCATCGAGCCCTGTTATATGGGAAAATTCAGTGCCAAATGCTTAATGCACAGACTACCCTGTTCCAGTAGCTGAAGTTTATAACTTTTTAGACACTCAACCCACCAGGGGACTCGAACAGTGGCCAACAAGGTGGCAGTTGCACGCTGTATCCACTACACCATATTTCAAAGCCATAAAGAGAGGTAGTAATTCTGGGGTATTTAACCAACCAGAACTCCAATCCTCTCCCAGGCAATGAGATAGTGTGGGACCCCGGGTGCTCTTTCAACGAGCCCTGTTATATGGGAAAACTCAGTGCCAAATGCTTAATGCACAGACTACCCTGTTCTAGTAGCTGAAGTTTATATCTTTTTAGACACTCAACCCACCAGGGGACTCGAACACTGGCCATCAAGGTGGCAGTTGCACGCTGTATCCACTACACCATACTTCAAAGCCATAAAGAGAGGTAAGAATTCTGGTGTATTTAACCAACCAGAACTCCAATCCTCTCCCAGGCAATGAGATAGTGTGGGACCCCGGGTGCTCTTTCATCGAGCCCTGTTACATGGGAAAACTCAGTGCCAAATGCTTAATGCACAGACTACCCTGTTCCAGTAGGTGAAGTGTATAACTTTTTAGACACTCAACCTACCAGGGGACTCGAACACTGGCCAACAAGGTGGCAGTTGCACGCTGTATCCACTACACTATACGTCAAAGCCATAAAGAGAGGTAGGAATTCTGGTGTATTTAACCAACCAGAACTCCAATCCTCTCCCAGGCAATGAGATAGTGTGGGACCCCGGGTGCTCTTTCATTGAGCCCTTTTATATGGGAAAACTCAGTGCCAAATGCTTAATGCACAGACTACCCTGTTCCATTAGCTGAAGTTTATAACTTTTTAGACACTCAACCCACCAGGGGACTCGAACACTGGCCAACAAGGTGGCAGTTGCACGCTGTATCCACTACACTATACGTCAAAGCCATAAAGAGAGGTAGGAATTCTGGTGTATTTAACCAACCAGAACTCCAATCCTCTCCCAGGCAATGAGATAGTGTGGGACCCCGGGTGCTCTTTCATTGAGCCCTTTTATATGGGAAAACTCAGTGCCAAATGCTTAATGCACAGACTACCCTGTTCCATTAGCTGAAGTTTATAACTTTTTAGACACTCAACCCACCAGGGGACTAGAACACTGGCCAACAAGGTGGCAGTTGCACGCTGTATCCACTACACTATACTTCAGAGCCATAAAGAGAGGTAGGAATTCTGGGGTATTTAACTAACCAGAACTCCAATCCTCTCCCAGGCAATGAGATAGTGTGGGACCCCGGGTGCTCTTTCATCGAGCCCTGTTATATGGGAAAACTCATTGCCAAAGCTTAATGCACAGACTACCCTGTTCCAGTAGCTGAAGTTTATAACTTTTTAGACACTTAACCCACCAGGGGACTCGAACACTGGCCAACAAGGTGGCAGTTGCACGCTGTATTCTCTACACCATACTTCAAAGCCATAAAGAGAGGTAGGAATTCTGGGGTATTTAACCAAACAGAACTCCAATCCTCTCCCAGGCAATGAGATAGTGTGGGACCCCGGGTGCTCTTTCATTGAGCGCTGTTATATGGGAAAACTCAGTGCCAAATGCTTAATGAACAGACTACCCTGTTCCATTAGCTGAAGTTTATAACTTTTTAGACACTCAACCCACCAGGGGACTGGAACACTGGCCAACAAGGTGGCAGTTGCACGCTGTATCTACTACACTATACTTCAAAGCCATAAAGAGAGGTAGGAATTCTGGGGTATTTAACTAACCAGAACTCCAATCCTCTCCCAGGCAATGAGATAGTGTGGGACCCCGGGTGCTCTTTCATCGAGCTCTGTTATATGGGAAAACTCAGTGCCAAATGCACAGACTACCCTGTTCCAGTAGCTGAAGTTTATAACTTTTTAGACACTCGACCCACCAGGGGACTCGAACACTGGCCAACAAATTGGCAGTTGCACGCTGTATCCACTACACTATACGTCAAAGCCATAAAGAGAGGTAGGAATTCTGCGGTATTTAACCAACCAGAACTCCAATCATCTCCCAGGCAATGAGATAGTGTGGGACCTCGGGTGCTCTTTCATCGAGCCCTGTTATATGGGAAAACTCAGTGCCAAATGCTTAATGCACAGACTACCCTGTTCTAGTAGCTGAAGTTTATAACTTTTTAGACACTCAACCCACCAAGGGACTCGAACACTGGCCAACAAGGTGGCAGTTGCACGCTGTATGCTCTACACCATACTTCAAAGCCATAAAGAGAGGTAGGAATTCTGGGGTATTTAACCAAACAGAACTCCAATCCTCTCCCAGGCAATGAGATAGTGTGGGACCCCGGGTGCTCTTTCATTGAGCGCTGTTATATGGGAAAACTCAGTGCCAAAAGCTTAATGCACAGACTACCCTGTTCCATTAGCTGAAGTTTATAACTTTTTAGACACTCAACCCACCAGGGGACTCGAACACTGGCCAACAAGGTGGCAGTTGCACGCTGTATCCACTACACTATACTTCAAAGCCATAAAGAGAGGTAAGAATTCTGGTGTATTTAACCAAGTAGAACTCCAATCCTCTCCCAGGCAATGATATAGTGTGGGACCCCGGGGTGCTCTTTCATTGAGCCCTGTTATATAGGAAAACTCAGTGCCAAATACTTAATGCACAGACTACCCTGTTCCAGTACCTGAAGTTTATAACTTTTTAGACACTCAACCCAGAAGGGGACTCGAACACTGGCCAACAAGGTGGCAGTTGCACGCTGTATCCACTACACCATATTTCAAAGCCATAAAGAGAGGTAGTAATTCTGGGGTATTTAACCAACCAGAACTCCAATCCTCTCCCAGGCAATGAGATAGTGTGGGACCCCGGGTGCTCTTTCATCGAGCCCTGTTATATGGGAAAACTCAGTGCCAAATGCTTAATGCACAGACTACCCTGTTCTAGTAGCTGAAGTTTATATCTTTTTAGACACTCAACCCACCAGGGGACTCGAACACTGGCCATCAAGGTGGCAGTTGCACGCTGTATCCACTACACCTTACTTCAAAGCCATAAAGAGAGGTAAGAATTTCTGTGTATTTAACCAACCAGAACTCCAATCCTCTCCCAGGCAATGAGATAGTGTGGGACCCTGGGTGCTCTTTCATTGAGCCCTTTTATATGGGAAAACTCAGTGCCAAATGCTTAATGCACAGACTACCCTGTTCCATTAGCTGAAGATTATAACATTTTAGACACTCAACCCACCAGGGGACTCGAACACTGGCCAACAAGGTGGCAGTTGCACGCTGTATCCACTACACTATACTTCAAAGCCATATAGAGAGGTAGGAATTCTGGAGTATTTAACCAACTAGAACTCCAATCCTCTCCCAGGCAATGAGATAGTGTGGGACCCCGGGTGCTCTTTCATTGAGCCCTGTTATATGGGAAAACTCAGTGCCAAAAGCTTAATGCACTGACTACCCTGTTCCATTAGCTGACGTTTATAACTTTTTAGACACTCAACCCACCAGGGGACTCGAACACTGGCCATCAAGGTGGCAGTTGCACGCTGTATCCACTACACCATACTTCAAAGCCATAAAGAGAGGTAAGAATTCTGGTGTATTTAACCAAGTAGAACTCCAATCCTCTCCCAGGCAATGACATAGTGTGGACCTCGGGTGCTCTTTCATCGAGCCCTGTTATATGGGAAAATTCAGTGCCAAATGCTTAATGCACAGACTACCCTGTTCCAGTAGCTGAAGTTTATAACTTTTTAGACACTCATCCCACCAGGGGACTCGAACACTGGCCAACAAGGTGGCAGTTGCACGCTGTATCCACTACACCATATTTCAAAGCCATAAAGAGAGGTAGTAATTCTGGGGTATTTAACCAACCAGAACTCCAATCCTCTCCCAGGCAATGAGATAGTGTGGGACCCCGGGTGCTCTTTCATCGAGCCCTGTTATATGGGAAAACTCAGTGCCAAATGCTTAATGCACAGACTACCCTGTTCTAGTAGCTGAAGTTTATATCTTTTTAGACACTTAACCCACCAGGGGACTCGAACACTGGCCATCAAGGTGGCAGTTGCACGCTGTATCCACTACACCATACTTCAAAGCCATAAAGAGAGGTAAGAATTCTGGTGTATTTAACCAACCAGAACTCCAATCCTCTCCCAGGCAATGAGATAGTGTGGGACCCCGCGTGCTCTTTCATCGAGCCCTGTTATATGGGAAAACTCAGTGCCAAATGCTTAATGCACAGACTACCCTGTTCTAGTAGCTGAAGTTTATAACTTTTTAGACACTCAACCCACCAAGGGACTCGAACACTGGCCATCAAGGTGGCAGTTGCACGCTGTATCCACTACACCATATTTCAAAGCCATAAAGAGAGGTAAGAATTCTGGTGTATTTAACCAAGTAGAACTCCAATCCTCTCCCAGGCAATGACATAGTGTGGACCTCGGGTGCTCTTTCATCGAGCCCTGTTATATGGGAAAATTCAGTGCCAAATGCTTAATGCACAGACTACCCTGTTCCAGTAGCTGAAGTTTATAACTTTTTAGACACTCAACCCACCAGGGGACTCGAACACTGGCCAACAAGGTGGCAGTTGCACGCTGTATCCACTACACCATATTTCAAAGCCATAAAGAGAGGTAGTAATTCTGGGGTATTTAACCAACCAGAACTCCAATCCTCTCCCAGGCAATGAGATAGTGTGGGACCCCGGGTGCTCTTTCATCGAGCCCTGTTATATGGGAAAACTCAGTGCCAAATGCTTAATGCACAGACTACCCTGTTCTAGTAGCTGAAGTTTATATCTTTTTAGACACTCAACCCACCAGGGGACTCGAACACTGGCCATCAAGGTGGCAGTTGCACGCTGTATCCACTACACCATACTTCAAAGCCATAAAGAGAGGTAGTAATTCTGGGGTATTTAACCAACCAGAACTCCAATCCTCTCCCAGGCAATGAGATAGTGTGGGACCCCGGGTGCTCTTTCATCGAGCCCTGTTACATGGGAAAACTCAGTGCCAAATGCTTAATGCACAGACTACCCTGTTCCAGTAGCTGAAGTTTATAACTTTTTAGACACTCAACCTACCAGGGGACTCGAACACTGGCCAACAAGGTGGCAGTTGCACGCTGTATCCACTACACTATACGTCAA
>NW_027190862.1:0-24366 GCF_040958095.1 Procambarus clarkii
TGAGGCCCCTCCACTGAGGGGGGAGGCCTGGATGTTTATTGTCATGTGTATTCATGCTGCTTGCATGTCGTCGTTTATTTTGCCTTTGTTGTTTTTTTGACAGCTTTCTTTGCCTTGGGTGGTTTGGGAGATTTTGAAGCTCTCTTTATTTTGGGCTTTTTGTTCCCAACAACAAGCTGCTGCTGCTGCTGCTGCTTCTTTTTCAAGGCTGTAGGTGGTTTGTTGCTTGTGGCGGCTTTCTTGGGAGTTACCACGGCCTTCTTTGCTGCTGTAGATGGTTTCTTGGTTGTGGTGGCTTTCTTGGGAGTTAGAACGGCCCTCTTCTCTGCTACGGCCAGCTTGAATGATCCACTAGCTCCACTTCCCTTGGTCTGAACAAGAATGCCGTCAGCCACTGCTTTCTTGAGAAATCTTCGGATGTAAATGGCGATCTTGGCAGCCTCGACTTTGTTGTTGGCAACAACGTACTTCTTGATTGCTTGTAGAGACGAGCCCTTACGGTCTTTGAGTGCTGCGACCGCGGCTAGAACCATTTGACTAGTTTTCGGGTGAGCAACCTGGACGCGAGGTTTCCTGGTGGTGGCCACCACAGCAGCAGCAGCCGCAGCCTTCTTGGTAGGCTTTGCTTCTACCATGATGATGATGAACCAACCAAGGTGATGAGAGACGCTCAGACAGTCACGGGGGAATGATGCTGCCGCCGCTTGAGCCGAACCTATTTATGTGCCGGCACGGTACAGAAGCTGCAACCTGGCAACTCGTCCACCAATCACGACGGTTGGTTTTACGGCTCCGAAACCTGGATCCCATATCTTCTCTAAAATAGAAGCATTTGTTCATGTTCTTTGTAAAAGTATCATAAAGCAGGACAGATGAGACAAATATCATAAAAACTGAAGAGCAGATGAGCACACACATGTTTGTATTACAAAAGAAAATCCACAAATTCATTAGAAATTGGCAGGGCAGGCTGAGGAAGTAGGTAGATGTAAAATGTCTGTAAATGGCGAAAGAACATAAACCCAAGACTGAATAAACGATGTTAAATATCCATGCCAAGGAGACAAAAATATGTTAGGATACAATTACCATTAAGACACCACAAGCAGGTCCGTATCCTGCCGCGATGACTTAAAAGAGTTGGTTATTAGCCACAATGTGTAGGCAGTCTCATGCCAACGGCCATACCACGTTGAGAACACCGCTTCTCGTCCGATCAGCGAAGTTAAGCAACGTTGGGTTTGGTTAGTACTTGGATGGGTGACCGCCTGGGAACACCAAATGCTGTTGGCAATAATGTTTTTGTTTTGTTTTGTTTTGTTTCGTTTGTTTTTGTTTGAATGGCTGGCTCCACGGGAAATTCACGGAGTTGTGTGGAATAAGGCCTGGTAAAATGAATTAATATGTATGTCATGTTTAAAACAAACTCGCTTAATATAGATATTGTGTGAGGCTTTATACAAAAACAAACAACCAAAACAAAACATGTTGTATATATATATATATATATAGCTTAATCCGGGTTTGAACTCGCAACTCCAAGAATACGCATCACTTATATACACTTTACCACTGGACCACTGCTGCAGGACACTAGCTTGATGCTGAGGTATCAATTTAATGACGTAAATGCCATTTCCACAAATAAATGATAATTAAAAAGTATTTGTATGTACAAATCTTTTCTGTTTAAAAGGCTACAATATCAGTTACTGATATAATTTGTGTTAATGTTTCTATACCCACAAGAAGGCATATTTTTGCTTATATGTAAAGGGTACGGAGAAGGAATCCACAGACCATCATTCCCCTCCCCTTCCCTCCCCCCCCCCCCCCCCCCCACCCCCAACTCCCACCTACTACCACCACCACCACCACCAATCACCACCAATCACCACCAATCACCACCACCAATCACCACCACCACATCTAACCGAAAACCCCCTAACACATCAACCCTCCCCCCAATCAACAGGCGAAATAATAACCCTCAAATGCCTGCCTGCCTGCCTGCCTGCAAGCCAATACTAACGGTCTTCTCAGAAAGAAAATCTCTTTGTATCTGTATTACTTGATGAAATGTATGATTCTAATAATGAAAATAAATTTTGATGTCGGTTGTATGAGCATAATGACCAATATGCACATGATATGAATGAATTAAATAGTGTAGTTTTAAGTAATTAGGTTGTAGACACATTAAGCGGATATGATATTTGACGCGTCCAGAACTGGTGATTTTTGGTTTAGTTTTAAATGCACCACCACCACCACCACCACCACCACCATTGCTTCCCCAGAGCCTAATTAAGGACCGGTAAAAGGAGTCAATATGTATGTCATCTATAAAACCAAAGAATGAATAAAAAAACACACACAAACCTACATAATAGTATTAGGAAGATTGTATGGCAAAAAAAAAAAAGTATTATTCCCATTGGGTCGTTTGAACTCGCGACTTCCAAAACACCAGCCACACACCTTACAACCCAGCCACCATAGAGTTGGTATAATTGTGCAACTTTAGTTATAAAAGTAAAGTTTTCTCACATTGTATTGATAACTTAAAGGATTTTTTTTTTTTTTTGCATGTACAAATCTTATTGTCTGTTCTATGAAAAGGCTTGATGTAAATTATGTATTTTTTGAATGATTGAATTGTAGGCACATTAAGCGGATTCGATATTTGATATATCCAGAAAAGGCGATTTATGTTCAGTTTTAAAATGCATCACCGTTAACGCTAAAGGACTGGTAAAATGACTCGATGTTTGTCATTTTTAAAATAAACACTAAAACAAGGCCCTTAACATATATAATGTTTGAATATAAATTGAATGCATATAAATACAAAGTGGGAGTGGCTGGCTGGCTGGCTGGCTGGCTGGCTGGCTGGCTGGCTGGCTGGCTGGCTGGCTGGCTGGCTGGCTGGCTGGCTGGCTGGCTGCCTGGCTGCCTGCCTGCCTGCCTGCCTGCCTGCCTGCCTGCCTGCCTGCCTGCCTGCCTGCCTGGCTGCCTGCCTGCCTGCCTGCCTGCCTGCCTGCCTGCCTGCCTGCCTGCCTGCCTGCCTGCCTGCCTGCCTGCCTGCCTGCCTGCCTGCCTGCCTGTCTGGCTGCCTGGCTGCCTGGCTGCCTGCCTGCCTGCCTGCCTGCCTTGCCTTGCCTTGCCTTGCCTTGCCTTGCCTTGCCTTGCCTTGCCTTGCCTTGCCTTGCCTTGCCTTGCCTTGCCTTGCCCTGCCCTGCCTTGGCTGCAGCTGGCTGGCTGGCTGGCTGGCTGGCTGGCCGTAAATCAACTCTTAACAACACCACACCACACCACACCATCACTCATCACCCATCACCCACCACCGGCCCCAGTCTCCCAGCCTCTCTTATATACCCGAGCAGGCCCTTTAAATTATTTGAATTGTTGCACTTCGGCCAATGGCAGGCACGATCGCTGCTGCTCAAACATATTCTGGTTCACAAGTATTAATATATATATATATATATATATATATATATATATATATATATATATATATATATATATATATATATATATATATATATTCATGAAACACATTAAAACCTTGATCATTTATTCATTCATTACGTCTAGTGAAGAATTGCTTTTGTTCATTTGTATGATTAAAAATGGATAGAATATGAATTCCTCGCTTAAAGTAAAATATAAAATATATATTGGATTTATATGATTGGTTAATATTCCAAGTGATGCTGAATATCCCCTATAATTTTGTTTTGTTTGTTTGTTATGTACACATTCCAAATGAAATCAATATAAATGTTATTATTAATGTTTGAAAGTTGATTGTCTACTTGAATCTCTCTATTAAAGTGTGTGTGGCTCCGGATGGAGCCTGGTTATGGTATTTGTCGCGGTGGGTGGCAGAAGTGCTTACTTCTTCTCTGTCTTCTTTGGCAAAAGAACTGCCTGAATGTTTGGAAGAACACCTCCCTGTGCAATGGTTACGCCAGACAGAAGTTTGTTGAGTTCTTCGTCGTTGCGGATGGCCAACTGCAAGTGACGTGGGATGATACGGGTCTTCTTGTTGTCACGTGCGGCGTTACCGGCGAGCTCGAGAACTTCGGCAGCGAGGTATTCCATGACGGCTGCCAGGTAGACAGGAGCGCCAGCACCGACGCGTTCGGCGTAGTTGCCCTTACGCAGCAGACGGTGAATTCTGCCCACGGGGAACTGAAGTCCGGCCCTGCTGGAGCGAGACTTTGACTTGCCCTTCACTTTGCCTCCCTTGCCGCGTCCTGACATTGCTGCTGCTGTTGTGGGTTTGTGGTGTTTTAATGCCGGCCCGCAGATCGAGCTTCGTGTTATATACCCCGCTCAGGATCAAGGGAGTCCGCCACTGACCAATCAGCGCGCTCCGCCACGCGACCCGCTCTGAGCTGAGTCGCGAGCGGGATATAAAAGGAAAGCTCGACTCGCGCAAAAGTTCATTATTGTATCGCAACGCCAGCCAGCACGAGCATCATCATGCCACCCAAGGCATCTGGAAAGGCTGCCAAGAAGGCCGGAAAGGCCCAGAAGGCCATTGCCAAGGGCGATAAGAAAAAGAAGCGCAGGAGGAAGGAGAGCTACAGCATCTACATCTACAAAGTGCTGAAGCAGGTCCACCCCGACACTGGTATCTCTTCCAAAGCCATGTCGATCATGAACTCGTTCGTGAACGACATCTTCGAGCGCATCGCCGCCGAGGCTTCTCGCCTGGCCCACTACAACAAGCGTTCCACCATTACCAGTCGGGAGATCCAGACGGCTGTAAGGCTCCTGTTGCCCGGAGAACTGGCCAAGCACGCCGTCTCTGAGGGCACTAAGGCCGTCACCAAGTACACCTCCTCCAAGTAAACGGCTTACTTACTGCCCTGTGGTGGTGGCTTGGCCTCAAACCAACAAACTCGGCTCCATTGGAGCCACACTTTAATTTCTAAAGAGATTGTGAGTGTTAGACACCAATACTATTATAACAAAAACCTCTGTCACTGAAAGCAAATAGCTATAAAATGAGAATATTTATGAAACTGTCTGTGTGTGTTTCTCTCTCTCAGTCTCTGTCTGTCTGTCTGTCTGTCTGTCTGTCTGTCTGTCTGTCTGTCTGTCTGTCTGTCTTGTCTGTCTGTCTGTCTGTCTGTCTGTCTGTCTGTCTGTGTCTCTCTCTCTCTCTCTCTCTCTCTCTCTCTCTCTCTCTCTCTCTCTCTCTCTCTCTCTCTCTCTCTCTCTCTCTCTCTCTCTCTCTCTCTCTCTCTCTCTCTCTCAACACATATAAGCACTCGGTATCTTTTTTCTAGAGATTAGAGATTCATTGTTATGTTCCACATTAGGATTACTATGCAGGCCACCCTCTTAGGTTTGAAAATGTCAAGAAAACGGTTAATTTAAAATGTCATCTCCTAACTTAACAGATTAAGCCAGAGGACCGAAAACAGAATAAAACAGGACTGGACAGTATGTCACTTATACAAGCTGCTTTTATTTCTAGTACAGTATGACAATTTTTATTTTGGGGGGGTGGGGGGGGTGGGTGATCCTTGACAGTGCATAAGAGCGAAAAGCGACGGCGTTTTGTTTGTAAGAGAACAGGTTGTACTACAAATGACTTGATTTATTGATATCACGTGTATGTATGACACCTAAATTAGTGTATTTGTTTATTTATTTATTTATTTATTTATTATATGTGTAGATGAAGGTTAATTCATATGACTGATGCTAGGAATGTCTGAAATCTCCTTAGAAGGATATTTTGGCCCTGAGAAGGGCCGAGTTTGGTGTATACTAGGGTGGTCGATTTAGCTTATGCACGCTCTCCACGGATACGGCGAGCAAGCTGAATGTCCTTTGGCATGATGGTGACACGCTTGGCGTGGATGGCACAGAGGTTAGTGTCCTCGAAGAGACCGACCAGGTAAGCCTCGGATGCCTCCTGTAAAGCCATGACGGCAGACGACTGGAAGCGAAGATCGGTCTTGAAGTCCTGGGCAATCTCGCGCACCAGACGCTGGAAGGGAAGTTTCCTGATGAGCAACTCGGTGCTCTTCTGGTAACGACGGATCTCACGCAGGGCGACCGTTCCGGGCCTGTAACGGTGAGGCTTCTTCACACCCCCTGTGGCAGGAGCAGACTTGCGTGCTGCCTTGGTGGCCAGCTGCTTACGAGGAGCCTTGCCTCCCGTGGACTTGCGAGCAGTCTGCTTGGTGCGAGCCATGGTGAACAACTGTGGTTTGTGATGGCCGGCGCCGAAAAATTTTTGCTTATATACGCCGTCTCGAGGCGCTTGCTCGAGCGCCATTGGCTGCTCGACTCGCCTACGTCACCCCGTTGCCCCTCCCCTCCTTCCTCTGGCTGCAGCCAACAGGCGGCTCACCTCAATCGCTATTATCGCTGATTTTGCTCTATTTTTTGGATTTGTGCAAAAGTCATTTCACAGGGACGTGAAACAGACGAGTAGGCAACTGCAGTTTTGAAAGCGTTGTGAGAAAGCCGTGTCTATTCGACCACAAGCGTAAAGTAAGGGCAGGCAGGAGTTGCAATGCTACTAGTACGTCCGCTTGATGGGATATAGTCGGGAAATCGTGCGGGCATTCGTACATTACGTCGTTGGCAACGGAAGCAGCAGCACGTCGCGCTCGCAGTGAGATCTAGGCGATACGCTGTTTGAGCGCCCCCGCACCTGCAACCACCTGCCTCTGCATTATTGCAGTTACATGGGACCACCGTTTTGAGGCATCTAACATCACAACCACCACAGTGATCCAACATGGATTCAACAGCCAGAGATGCAGAGCGCTAGTAGCACCTGTTGCTAACTTGCAAGGTCAGGGCCGCTTGGTCGGCCCAGACGAGCATACTCTCGTGGTAACCCTACCTGGGGCCACATCCTTATCACAGCCATCTTCCATCCAAGGCAACACCCAGGCAAACTGGCACACACCTCTTTTTCAGGCAACGACGGCTCTTCCTCTCGGCGTGTTCACGGTTTATGTTACAGCTCTATCAGTGATATAACGTGCAAAGATACATTACCCTAGTGGGCCAACCCGTACTGCCACCCTGAATAAAACCAGGGACAGCTGGATGGCCTAACTTACGTAATGTGTATTGCCGTATATAGCACTCTTTCTCTCCTCTGCTAAACATTTCTTCCTCTTCAGGCCGGGACCTACCCCCTGTGCGGTGAAAGTGCAGTGGGGTATTCGTCCTTTCCTCCCAGGTGGGGCCACAGCACGTGCTTGCGCCCTGTGTCTCCCTGCCTGGCTTGTTTGCTATGCCGATCCACTGCTAGAACCTCGTGATAGTGCGAGTCAACTAGCAGTGGGGGTTGCCCTTGAGTAACACCTTCAGGACTCACGAATACTTTGTATTTGTGCCGAACCGGGTTCAATTAGCCTGCTAAGAACCCGGAATTACGCCTCTGACAACCGAGCTCCAACCCACAGCTCACGAGCCTAAGATCCACAGCTCCACGGAGATCGCAGCTACCCAGCTGAGTCAACCCACCACCACCTCCTCCACCAGACCACTACCTCACCTAAAATGCACTGCCTTCGCCTCCTCTATGCTCTTGATCCTCCCCTTGACCCTGACGGAATAGGACAGAAAATCTACATGATCACCCAGACTCCTTACACCTCCATCACCCCCATTGACAAAGGAATAAAGCTCTTTCTACCCTCTGAATCTGACCTCTATGCTTGCCTCACCCCCAAAGCCCGAACAGGACTACAGACACTTGGACTCACCCCTGCACTGACACTGGAACAGAAACATAATTGCACTGCTGTTGCCTTCAACGTAGACACCACCCTCCTCTCCACGATTACAACTTTAGACAAACAACGTACTGCCGACATCGGAAAAGCCAACAACATCATCATAGAAGATCTCTTCCACCCACCAAACACAAAGATCCTCAGAATCCGTTGCTCCTCCCCCACTGAAGCTGAATCCCTCCTCACACATGGCTTTAAAGCAGACCACATTTCCATCCCACATTATAACTTCAAGATGAGCACATACCAGTCCATTACACAATGCTTCAGGTGCTATGGATTCAACCATACCACCAGGCAATGCAAGGAAAAGGAACAAGCCTGCTCCTTATGCGCCAACAAAGGTCATTTCTGGAAAGATTGCACAGAAGGAACACGATGCTGTATAAACTGTGGTGAAAACCATCCTGCCACCCACCACAATTGCAAAATCAGGGTGCAACTCATCAAGGCAATGAGGAATAAGACCCAAAACACACTACCCCAATATCATGCCCAGACAGCACGCCAGCTTTATCCCCAAAACCTCACTAACCAGCTTCACCGCCCCAACACACTTCCCCAAAATACTCAAACAATACCCATCAACCCTCAAGGTAGAGGTGCCCTGCTCCCCACCCCCCCAGGTTTCCCACCTCTCCAAACCCACACCACCAGCGGACACCATCTCGCAAACCACCATACTCAGGCCCCCCCTCCCCCCCCTCACCCACCAACAGACGACACCCCGAGAATAGTGGCAGCTATCATAATAGCACAGATATCAGCACAAGGAGACACGAGGAAGGCAATCTCCAACATCCAACAAATCCTACTAGCAAACAACTTCCCTCCAATAGTCATCCCTCCCAGCTTGGCGTCACAACCAGTACAACCCCTAACACCTCCCCCCATCACCCCACAAGCACTTACACCACCACCACCACCACCCCTTATTACTCCCCAGACACCAAACCCAGTATCACCCCCACCCCCTATCACACTCCAGGCATCAAACACAGTGCCACCCCTACCCCTCATCACCTCCCAGACAAAAAACCCAGCACCACCCCCACCCCCTTCCCCACCCCATATCACAACCCAGGCAACAAACCCAGTACAACCCCCACCTCTCATCACCTCCCAGACAAAAAAACCCAGCACCCCCACTCTCTTCCCCACCCCCCACCACCCCCCAGGCATCAAACCCAGTACCACCCCTACACTCGCCCCCACCCCTCACCACCTCCCAGACAACAAACCCAACCACCTCCCAGACAACAAACCCAACACCACCCCCTCCCCCCATCACCCCCCAAACACCAAACCCAGAACCATCTACACCCTCCCCTGACACCCAGGCCTCTAACTGCTTCTCACAGACCATGCTCCCCATGACAGCTACCCCTCTTCAGTCAAAAAGATCAAGCTCACCAAAACACAAAACAACTCTTCAAGTGAAAAGAACAAACTCACCTAAACAAAACAAAAAATTTCTGCATGCAAGACGAACAACCCCAATACACAAGAAAACCAACCCATCAATAAAAAGGACATCAGATACCAAGAAACATGTAACCTCCCTCACCTTAGCCCACACGCCCAACACGTCAACTCACCTCACGCCCAACACGCTAGCCAACCTCACGCCCCTAACCCAATACCACACAGGTACAAAGCCCAAAATCCCACAAAATTTGCCCCAAAACGTGTCTTTCTCAGCCAAGAGGACTAACACCTCCCCAGACCACTCCCTCACCCCTACACCAAAACTTCCTAAATTCATACCAGAAACCATGCAAAACGGACGCCATACATATCTCCTACCCAAATCTATAATTACCAAATCTGTCTACACAACGAATCAATCCACAAAGGAGAACCCCTCCGGTTCAAATGCCACAAACACTCCCCCAACAAGTCAATAAATATGAAAATCACACAATTTAACGTTAGAGCATATTACAACATCAGACACCTAATTGCTAACTTTGTGGAGAATGAAAGACCGGATGTGCTGCTACTAAACAGCACATGCGTGACGAACTCTCACAAAATTAGACATTTTGGCTTCACAACATACCAATCTCCTGATGAAGCTTACGAAGGGGTTGCTATTCTAATAAAGAACACCTATAAACATGACCTCCTCACTACCAACTGGCAACACAAACACTTCCTAGCAGTCCGCATTCACACTCAACACGGGCAGATGATCATTGGTACCACATACATTCGTCCAAACTTGGGTCTCCCCCTCCAGGACCTAAACACTCTCTTCAACCACACACACATACCAGTCTTCCTCCTAGCAGACCTAAATGCAAAACACCAAACATTCAACCATCGCCAACACAACATGCACGGTCAACAACTACACCAACTCCACCAAAACAAACACCTCACCTTCCTTGGCCCTGACTTCCAAACAACCTACACACACAATGGAACTGGGAGACCAGATCTAATCCTCACCAACAGAGCAGGCACCCACCTACAACACTACATCACACCCGGACCCCTCACTGGCTCAGATCACATACCCATATCACTCACACTCTCCAGCAACCCCATACTCATCCCAGCCACCCCACAATATGACTATCAAAATGCAGACTGGGAAGCCTTCAAACAACACCTAACTGCCAGCACACAGCCCTACAACTTCCAAGACAAACCACACACAGACATAGATTCCCAAGTCCTCACCATCCAGAATAACATCATACAAGCAGCTGATGCTACCATTCCAAAAACAACCCACAAAACCAGATACTCCTTTTTTCCTTCGATCAGAACAAAAAGGCTACTCTCCTGCTATCACAACAGATTCACCCACAACCTTCACAGATACAATCAAGTAAACACAGACCTCACTATACTCAAAAACCACATACTCAACAGCCTTGACCAAGACCATGCTAACAACTGGGAGAAACTCATACATAAAGCTGAAATACAAAGAAAAACAACTCCACAACAATTCTGGAACTTCATAAAGAGGATCAGAGGAAACTCCTCCTCTTCTGCCTTTACATACATCACTCACAACAATCAAAACTACACCGATCCCTCAGAAGTAATAGGCATATTCAAACAACACTGGCAGGACATCTTCAATCCCCACCCCCCACAACCAACAGCAATACAAAACATAAACAGAGTAGAAACATGGATACGACACAACCCTCATGCCATCACACACTACCCTACCATTGACCTCACGACACTAGACGACTTAGAAAGTGACCTCACAGAATCAATACTACCTGAAGAAGTTAAACTCATGCTCAAGAACACCAGACGTAAAGCCCCAGGAGCCTCTGGCATTGGCCAAGCTCTCCTCAAGCAACTTCCAGACCCCCTAATCCTTGCACTCACAGACGTCTACAACGCCTCACTAGCATCAGGATATTTCCCAAGCCCATTCAAAGAAGCCACAGCAATCCTCATTCCAAAACCCCAAAAATCCCCGACAGACCCTAAGAACTACAGACCGATCAGCTTACTAGAGACATTAGGGAAAGTATACGAAAAACTCATTAATCATAAACTCAGGAATCACCTAGAACACAAAAACATATTGACAGACAAACAATTTGGCTTCAGACAACACCGCTCAACACAAGACGCACTGAACATAATAACAAACTACCTCTCCATAAATAAACACCAGAGGGCCAAGTCGGCCCTCATTGCAAAGGACGTCGAAAAGGCTTTTGACACTGTATGGCACGACGGCCTACGTTACAAACTCTGCACTCTGTTTCAACTATCTGACAACATGCAGAGGCTACTCTGCAGCTTTCTAACAAATAGAAAGATGCAGATCAAATTCCTCAGCAAGCTGTCAGGTTATTTCAACCTAAATGCAGGTGTCCCTCAGGGCTCAGTTCTTTCACCAACCTTATACATACTCTATATAAACGACATCCCTGACCCAATATACTGGACATCAATGACCCTTTGCTACGCTGACGACGTAACCCAACTGATCACAGACTATACGATTAACGCCCTCACACGGAAAGCACAACAAGAAATAGACAAAGTCACCTTATGGGAACACGACTGGCGAATAAAAACAAACCCCAACAAGTCAAAAATTACATACTTTTTCTACAACAAACGACGTAACCCTGACCCAGTAAAACTCTACTCTCAATCACCAGATGCAACCCAGATCCCAAGAGTCAACAAAACCACAGTACTTGGACTCACACTAGACTTCAACCTTCGCTTTCACACACACATAACACCCAAGAAAGCTATAGCCTCAAACGCTCTATCAAAACTCTACCCACTCAAACATGCCTCCCAAGCCACCAAGCTCTATTTATACAAAACACTTATTCTCCCACTCCTAACATATGCACCGATCCCACTCACACTTGCAGCACCAACAAATAGGAAGAAACTCCAGCGTACCCAGAACAGGGCTCTGAGATGGGTGTTCAATACCCACTGGCAGGACTTCACCACCAGTGAGGCCCTGCATGAGTGGGCGAACATCCCACCTCTGAACATAACCTGGGATACTATGGGGAAGAAACAGATTGACAGAATTCTCACCTATCATGACAACTACGACACGTTCCTCAGAAACGTCCTAAGCAGACCCAGACATACGCACAACCTCTTTAACCTGATCGACGATCCACCTCCTGCTCCGTCCTTTACATAACCCCTCTCCTATAATATCACTACTCAAATAACCAAACTTCCAACTATAGCCTCCTAACTCTTCTCCCCCCTCTTTAGGGGGGGACCAACTAGCTCCCGTTTTCTGGTGCCTTGGGTGGGGCGCGATGCTGATTAGCAGATCTAAGACCACATCTGGAGTGAGCCCCCAGGGCACACCCAGCTGAGGGCTGCTGTCTCCGTGGGTGCTCAGAAAAGACGAAATGTTGTCACAGAGATCCGATTCCTTGCCTTCACTGCCTAGTCTGGTCATAACGATTTCAATGCCATGCAGCTGGGTCTAGCCCTGGCACTTTACCTCATACTGAAAACCCTTCCTCTCACCCCCACTAATTCTTCCCCTATCCCCACTTCCACGCTCACCCATCAGGGTATCTTGACCTATATTTAAATGAATGAATGAATGGCATTCGTAGTCAACCCACCACCACCTCCTCCACCAGACCACTACCTCACCTAAAATGCACTGCCTTCGCCTCCTCTATGCTCTTGATCCTCCCCTTGACCCTGACGGAATAGGACAGAAAATCTACATGATCACCCAGACTCCTTACACCTCCATCACCCCCATTGACAAAGGAATAAAGCTCTTTCTACCCTCTGAATCTGACCTCTATGCTTGCCTCACCCCCAAAGCCCGAACAGGACTACAGACACTTGGACTCACCCCTGCACTGACACTGGAACAGAAACATAATTGCACTGCTGTTGCCTTCAACGTAGACACCACCCTCCTCTCCACGATTACAACTTTAGACAAACAACGTACTGCCGACATCGGAAAAGCCAACAACATCATCATAGAAGATCTCTTCCACCCACCAAACACAAAGATCCTCAGAATCCGTTGCTCCTCCCCCACTGAAGCTGAATCCCTCCTCACACATGGCTTTAAAGCAGACCACATTTCCATCCCACATTATAACTTCAAGATGAGCACATACCAGTCCATTACACAATGCTTCAGGTGCTATGGATTCAACCATACCACCAGGCAATGCAAGGAAAAGGAACAAGCCTGCTCCTTATGCGCCAACAAAGGTCATTTCTGGAAAGATTGCACAGAAGGAACACGATGCTGTATAAACTGTGGTGAAAACCATCCTGCCACCCACCACAATTGCAAAATCAGGGTGCAACTCATCAAGGCAATGAGGAATAAGACCCAAAACACACTACCCCAATATCATGCCCAGACAGCACGCCAGCTTTATCCCCAAAACCTCACTAACCAGCTTCACCGCCCCAACACACTTCCCCAAAATGCTCAAACAATACCCATCAACCCTCAAGGTAGAGGTGCCCTGCTCCCCACCCCCCCAGGTTTCCCACCTCTCCAAACCCACACCACCAGCGGACACCATCTCGCAAACCACCATACTCAGGCCCCCCCTCCCCCCCCTCACCCAACAACAGACGACACCCCGAGAATAGTGGCAGCTATCATAATAGCACAGATATCAGCACAAGGAGACACGAGGAAGGCAATTTCCAACATCCAACAAATCCTACTAGCAAACAACCTCCCTCCAATAGTCATCCCTCCCAGCTTGGCGTCACAACCAGTACAACCCCTAACACCTCCCCCCATCACCCCACAAGGACTTACACCACCACCACCCCTTATTACTCCCCAGACACCAAACCCAGTATCACCCCCACCCCTTATCACACTCCAGGCATCAAACCCAGTACCACTCTCACCCCTCACCACCTCCCAGACAAAAAACCCAGCACCACCCACACCCTCTTCCCCACCTTCTATCACACCCCAGGCAACAAACCCAGTACAACCCCCACCTCTCATCACCTCCCAGACAGAAAACCCAGCACCACCCCTACTCTCTTCCCCACCCCCCATCACCCCCCAGGCATCAAACCCAGTACCACCCCTACTCTCGCCCCCACCCCTCACCACCTCACAGACAACAAACCCAACACCACCCCCTCCCCCCATCACCCCCCAAACACCAAACACAGAACCATCTACACCCTCCCCTGACACCCAGGCCTCTAACTGCTTCTCACAGACCATGCTCCCCATGACAGCTACCCCTCTTCAGTCAAAAAGATCAAGTTCACCAAAACACAAAACAACTCTTCAAGTGAAAAGAACAAACTCACCTAAACAAAACAAAAAATTTCTGCATGCAAGACGAACAACCCCAATACACAAGAAAACCAACCCATCAATTAAAAAGAAATCAGATACCAAGAAAAATGTAACCTCCCTCACCTTAGCCCACACGCCCAACACGTCAACTCACCTCACGCCCAACACGCTAGCCAACCTCACGCCCCTAACCCAATACCACACAGGTACAAAGCCCAAAATCCCACAAAATTTGCCCCAAAACGTGTCTTTCTCAGCCAAGAGGACTAACACCTCCCCAGACCACTCCCTCACCCCTACACCAAAACTTCCTAAATTCATACCAGACACCATGCAAAATGGACGCCATACATATCTCCTACCCAAATCTATAATTACCAAATCTGTCTACACAACGAATCAATCCACAAAGGAGAACCCCTCCGGTTCAAATGCCACAAACACTCCCCCAACAAGTCAATAAATATGAAAATCACACAATTTAACGTTAGAGCATATTACAACATCAGACACCTAATTGCTAACTTTGTGGAGAATGAAAGACCGGATGTGCTGCTACTAAACAGCACATGCGTGACGAACTCTCACAAAATTAGACATTTTGGCTTCACAACATACCAATCTCCTGATGAAGCTTACGAAGGGGTTGCTATTCTAATAAAGAACACCTATAAACATGACCTCCTCACTACCAACTGGCAACACAAACACTTCCTAGCAGTCCGCATTCACACTCAACACGGGCAGATGATCATTGGTACCACATACATTCGTCCAAACTTGGGTCTCCCCCTCCAGGACCTAAACACTCTCTTCAACCACACACACATACCAGTCTTCCTCCTAGCAGACCTAAATGCAAAACACCAAACATTCAACCATCGCCAACACAACATGCACGGTCAACAACTACACCAACTCCACCAAAACAAACACCTCACCTTCCTTGGCCCTGACTTCCAAACAACCTACACACACAATGGAACTGGGAGACCAGATCTAATCCTCACCAACAGAGCAGGCACTCACCTACAACACTACATCACACCCGGACCCCTCACTGGCTCAGATCACATACCCATATCACTCACACTCTCCAGCAACCCCATACTCATCCCAGCCACCCCACAATATGACTATCAAAATGCAGACTGGGAAGCCTTCAAACAACACCTAACTGCCAGCACACAGCCCTACAACTTCCAAGACAAACCACACACAGACATAGATTCCCAAGTCCTCACCATCCAGAATAACATCATACAAGCAGCTGATGCTACCATTCCAAAAACAACCCACAAAACTAGATACTCCTTTTTTCCTTCGATCAGAACAAAAAGGCTACTCTCCTGCTATCACAACAGATTCACCCACAACCTTCACAGATACAATCAAGTAAACACAGACCTCACTATACTCAAAAACCACATACTCAACAGCCTTGACCAAGACCATGCTAACAACTGGGAGAAACTCATACATAAAGCTGAAATACAAAGAAAAACAACTCCACAACAATTCTGGAACTTCATAAAGAGGATCAGAGGAAACTCCTCCTCTTCTGCCTTTACATACATCACTCACAACAATCAAAACTACACCGATCCCTCAGAAGTAATAGGCATATTCAAACAACACTGGCAGGACATCTTCAATCCCCACCCCCCACAACCAACAGCAATACAAAACATAAACAGAGTAGAAACATGGATACGACACAACCCTCATGCCATCACACACTACCCTACCATTGACCTCACGACACTAGACGACTTAGAAAGTGACCTCACAGAATCAATACTACCTGAAGAAGTTAAACTCATGCTCAAGAACACCAGACGTAAAGCCCCAGGAGCCTCTGGCATTGGCCAAGCTCTCCTCAAGCAACTTCCAGACCCCCTAATCTTTGCACTCACAGACGTCTACAACGCCTCACTAGCATCAGGATATTTCCCAAGCCCATTCAAAGAAGCCACAGCAATCCTCATTCCAAAACCCCAAAAATCCCCGACAGACCCTAAGAACTACAGACCGATCAGCTTACTAGAGACATTAGGAAAAGTATACGAAAAACTCATTAATCATAAACTCAGGAATCACCTAGAACACAAAAACATATTGACAGACAAACAATTTGGCTTCAGACAACACCGCTCAACACAAGACGCACTGAACATAATAACAAACTACCTCTCCATAAATAAACACCAAAGGGCCAAGACGGCCCTCATTGCAAAGGACGTCGAAAAAGCTTTTGACACCGTATGGCACGACGGCCTGCGTTACAAACTCTGCACTCTGTTTCAACTATCTGATAACATGCAGAGGCTACTTTGCAGCTTTCTAACAAATAGAAAGATGCAGATCAAGTTCCTCAGCAAGCTGTCGGGTTATTTCAACCTAAATGCAGGTGTCCCTCAGGGCTCAGTTCTTTCACCAACCTTATACATACTCTATATAAACGACATCCCTGACCCAGTATACTGGACATCAATGACCCTTTGCTACGCTGACGACGTAACCCAACTGATCACAGACTATACGATTAACGCCCTCACACGGAAAGCACAACAAGAAATAGACAAAGTCACCCTCTGGGAACACGACTGGCGAATAAAAACAAACCCCAACAAGTCAAAAATAACATACTTTTTCTACAACAAACGACGTAACCCTGACCCAGTAAAACTCTACTCTCAATCACCAGATGCAACACAGATCCCAAGAGTCAACAAAACCACAGTACTTGGACTCACACTAGACTTTAACCTTCGCTTTCACACACACATAACACCCAAGAAAGCTATAGCCTCAAACGCCCTATCAAAACTCTACCCACTTAAACATGCCTCCCAAGCCACCAAGCTCTACTTATACAAAACACTTATTCTCCCACTCCTAACATATGCACCGATCCCACTCACACTTGCAGCACCAACAAATAGGAAGAAACTCCAGCGTACCCAGAACAGGGCTCTGAGATGGGTGTTCGATACCCATTGGCAGGACTTCACCACCAGTGAGGCCCTGCATGAGAGGGCGAACATCCCACCTCTGAACATAACCTGGGATACTATGGGGAAGAAACAGATTGACAGAATTCTCACCTATCATGACAACTACGACACGTTCCTCAGAAACGTCCTAAGCAGACCCAGACATACGCACAACCTCTTTAACCTGATCGACGATCCACCTCCTGCTCCGTCCTTTACATAACCCCTCTCCTATAATATCACTACTCAAATCACCAAACTTCCAACTATAACCTCCTAACTCTTCTCCCCCCTCTTTAGGGGGGGACCAACTAGCTCCCGTTTTCTGGTGCCTTGGGTGGGCCGCGATGCTGATTAACAGATCAAAGACCACATCTGGTGTGAGCCTCCAGGGCACACCCAGCTGAGGACTGCTGTCTCCGTGGGTGCTCAGAAAAGACGAAATGTTGTCACAGATCCGATTCCTTGCCTTCACTGCCTAGTCTGGTCATAACGATTTCAATGCCATGCAGCTGGGTCTAGCCCTGGCACTTTACCTCATACTGAAAACCCTTCCTCTCACCCCCACTAATTCTTCCCCTATCCCCACTTCCACGCTCACCCATTAGGGTATCTTGACCTATATTTAAATGAATGAATGAATGGCATTCGTCAATTCGATTCACACAACTACAACACCATGACTGGACGCGGCAAGGGAGGCAAGGGACTCGGAAAGGGTGGCGCCAAGCGTCATCGTAAGGTGCTACGTGACAACATCCAGGGCATCACCAAGCCCGCTATTCGTCGCTTAGCTCGTCGTGGCGGCGTCAAGCGTATTTCGGGTCTCATCTACGAAGAGACCCGTGGCGTCCTGAAGGTGTTCCTCGAGAACGTCATCCGTGATGCTGTAACCTACACGGAACACGCCAAGAGGAAGACCGTCACTGCCATGGACGTGGTGTACGCTCTGAAGCGCCAGGGTCGTACCCTCTACGGATTCGGCGGATAAGAGCTTGGCTAATCCATCGATTCCACCCACCACCACCTCAAAACGGGACCTAATTAGGTCCCTATACTTTTTTACTGAAGGGCTTAATAGACGATAACATAAATTGTTTTGATATCAGCTAGCACATTGGGTCTTATGAAATCTATTTTTTATCCTCGCATGCTTAAAGGGACTCTGATTGGGGGGGGGGGGGGGGGAAGGTTTGTTACGTTATATACTAGCAGAGCAGGATCATTGGTGGGGGGGGGGGGGGGTGTGAGGGGGAGAGAGAGAGAGAGAGATCTTTCCCAACTCTTCCTTTTTACATGAGTGAGCTACCCGTTTTATTCATTTTATCCTTCTCAGAGCTGTTTTGATAGTATCCAAATGATGGTAAATGAAAAGGGAGGACACGAATATCTACCCAGAATTCAGGACTGGCAATCGATATGCATGTTTGAGTGAGAATCTTTTTCTCTCTCAACTTAGGTATACGTTTATGTCGTACCTAAAAGCGAGAACCACACTATTGGGACAAGTATGCAAGGCCCAATTTTCCTAACAAGCACAGTTAATTTTGTTATTTTCGAACATTTCTTTCCAAATTGGTTTATCCAATTAACAGTATTATATTAAGATCATGAATTGCTGGGTTAGGTTAGGTTAGCTTAGCTTAGGTTAGGTTAGCTTAGCTTAGCTTGGGTTAGCTTAGGTTAGGTTAGGTTAGCTTAGCTTGGGTTAGCATAGGTTAGGTTAGGTTTGATTACATTTCTATGTTAGATTTAACTCAAATTCAAAACAATTGCCAGTCATTCGGCTTGTTAGTCAACTTGCCTCTAATAGGGGCAATTTGTCTAACAAGACTATTTAGTTTTGTGTGTATATATATATATATATATATATATATATATATATATATATATATATATATATATATATATATATATATATATATATATATTATTATTATTATAGCTTCAAGACTCTGAACCAATATAGAAGCATCAAGAGGAAGTGCTTGTGTTATGGGCCAATAGGCCTTCTGCAGTTACTTCCATTCTTATGTTTTTATTCCCATTGGTTCGTGTTTTATCTTGTGTAAATGTCAATCACCTTACCCAAAACTTTGGTACCATATCACCTCACCCATGTATATATATATATATATATATATATATATATATATATATATATATATATATATATATATATATATATATATGTATATTATATATATATATATAATATAGATGTATATTATATATATATATATATATATATATATATATATATATATATATATATATATATATATAATATAGATGTATATTATATATATATATATATATATATATATATATATATATATATATATATATATATATATATATATATATATATATATAATATACAGAGTAAATCTACCCCAAAAGTAATGATTTATTTGTCTACAAAACTAAACTCTTTTTTGGAATCATATGAGGCCCCTCCACTGAGGGGGGAGGCCTGGATGTTTATTGTCATGTGTATTCATGCTGCTTGCATGTCGTCGTTTATTTTGCCTTTGTTGTTTTTTTGACAGCTTTCTTTGCCTTGGGTGGTTTGGGAGATTTTGAAGCTCTCTTTATTTTGGGCTTTTTGTTCCCAACAACAAGCTGCTGCTGCTGCTGCTGCTTCTTTTTCAAGGCTGTAGGTGGTTTGTTGCTTGTGGCGGCTTTCTTGGGAGTTACCACGGCCTTCTTTGCTGCTGTAGATGGTTTCTTGGTTGTGGTGGCTTTCTTGGGAGTTAGAACGGCCCTCTTCTCTGCTACGGCCAGCTTGAATGATCCACTAGCTCCACTTCCCTTGGTCTGAACAAGAATGCCGTCAGCCACTGCTTTCTTGAGAAATCTTCGGATGTAAATGGCGATCTTGGCAGCCTCGACTTTGTTGTTGGCAACAACGTACTTCTTGATTGCTTGTAGAGACGAGCCCTTACGGTCTTTGAGTGCTGCGACCGCGGCTAGAACCATTTGACTAGTTTTCGGGTGAGCAACCTGGACGCGAGGTTTCCTGGTGGTGGCCACCACAGCAGCAGCAGCCGCAGCCTTCTTGGTAGGCTTTGCTTCTACCATGATGATGATGAACCAACCAAGGTGATGAGAGACGCTCAGACAGTCACGGGGGAATGATGCTGCCGCCGCTTGAGCCGAACCTATTTATGTGCCGGCACGGTACAGAAGCTGCAACCTGGCAACTCGTCCACCAATCACGACGGTTGGTTTTACGGCTCCGAAACCTGGATCCCATATCTTCTCTAAAATAGAAGCATTTGTTCATGTTCTTTGTAAAAGTATCATAAAGCAGGACAGATGAGACAAATATCATAAAAACTGAAGAGCAGATGAGCACACACATGTTTGTATTACAAAAGAAAATCCACAAATTCATTAGAAATTGGCAGGGCAGGCTGAGGAAGTAGGTAGATGTAAAATGTCTGTAAATGGCGAAAGAACATAAACCCAAGACTGAATAAACGATGTTAAATATCCATGCCAAGGAGACAAAAATATGTTAGGATACAATTACCATTAAGACACCACAAGCAGGTCCGTATCCTGCCGCGATGACTTAAAAGAGTTGGTTATTAGCCACAATGTGTAGGCAGTCTCATGCCAACGGCCATACCACGTTGAGAACACCGCTTCTCGTCCGATCAGCGAAGTTAAGCAACGTTGGGTTTGGTTAGTACTTGGATGGGTGACCGCCTGGGAACACCAAATGCTGTTGGCAATAATGTTTTTTGTTTTGTTTTGTTTTGTTTCGTTTGTTTTTGTTTGAATGGCTGGCTCCACGGGAAATTCACGGAGTTGTGTGGAATAAGGCCTGGTAAAATGAATTAATATGTATGTCATGTTTAAAACAAACTCGCTTAATATAGATATTGTGTGAGGCTTTATACAAAAACAAACAACCAAAACAAAACATGTTGTATATATATATATATATATAGCTTAATCCGGGTTTGAACTCGCAACTCCAAGAATACGCATCACTTATATACACTTTACCACTGGACCACTGCTGCAGGACACTAGCTTGATGCTGAGGTATCAATTTAATGACGTAAATGCCATTTCCACAAATAAATGATAATTAAAAAGTATTTGTATGTACAAATCTTTTCTGTTTAAAAGGCTACAATATCAGTTACTGATATAATTTGTGTTAATGTTTCTATACCCACAAGAAGGCATATTTTTGCTTATATGTAAAGGGTACGGAGAAGGAATCCACAGACCATCATTCCCCTCCCCTTCCCTCCCCCCCCCCCCCCCCCCCCCCCCCCCCCCCCCCACCCCCAACTCCCACCTACTACCACCACCACCACCACCACCACCACCAATCACCACCAATCACCACCAATCACCACCACCAATCACCACCACCACATCTAACCGAAAACCCCCTAACACATCAACCCTCCCCCCAATCAACAGGCGAAATAATAACCCTCAAATGCCTGCCTGCCTGCCTGCCTGCAAGCCAATACTAACGGTCTTCTCAGAAAGAAAATCTCTTTGTATCTGTATTACTTGATGAAATGTATGATTCTAATAATGAAAATAAATTTTGATGTCGGTTGTATGAGCATAATGACCAATATGCACATGATATGAATGAATTAAATAGTGTAGTTTTAAGTAATTAGGTTGTAGACACATTAAGCGGATATGATATTTGACGCGTCCAGAACTGGTGATTTTTGGTTTAGTTTTAAATGCACCACCACCACCACCACCACCACCACCATTGCTTCCCCAGAGCCTAATTAAGGACCGGTAAAAGGAGTCAATATGTATGTCATCTATAAAACCAAAGAATGAATAAAAAAACACACACAAACCTACATAATAGTATTAGGAAGATTGTATGGCAAAAAAAAAAAAGTATTATTCCCATTGGGTCGTTTGAACTCGCGACTTCCAAAACACCAGCCACACACCTTACAACCCAGCCACCATTAGAGTTGGTATAATTGTGCAACTTTAGTTATAAAAGTAAAGTTTTCTCACATTGTATTGATAACTTAAAGGATTTTTTTTTTTTTTTTGCATGTACAAATCTTATTGTCTGTTCTATGAAAGGCTTGATGTAAATTATGTATTTTTTGAATGATTGAATTGTAGGCACATTAAGCGGATTCGATATTTGATATATCCAGAAAAGGCGATTATGTTCAGTTTTAAAATGCATCACCGTTAACGCTAAAGGACTGGTAAAATGACTCGATGTTTGTCATTTTTAAAATAAACACTAAAACAAGGCCCTTAACATATATAATGTTTGAATATAAATTGAATGCATATAAATACAAAGTGGGAGTGGCTGGCTGGCTGGCTGGCTGGCTGGCTGGCTGGCTGGCTGGCTGGCTGGCTGGCTGGCTGGCTGGCTGGCTGGCTGGCTGGCTGCCTGGCTGCCTGCCTGCCTGCCTGCCTGCCTGCCTGCCTGCCTGCCTGCCTGCCTGCCTGGCTGCCTGCCTGCCTGCCTGCCTGCCTGCCTGCCTGCCTGCCTGCCTGCCTGCCTGCCTGCCTGCCTGCCTGCCTGCCTGCCTGCCTGCCTGTCCTGGCTGCCTGGCTGCCTGGCTGCCTGCCTGCCTGCCTGCCTGCCTTGCCTTGCCTTGCCTTGCCTTGCCTTGCCTTGCCTTGCCTTGCCTTGCCTTGCCTTGCCTTGCCTTGCCTTGCCTTGCCCTGCCCTGCCTTGGCTGCAGCTGGCTGGCTGGCTGGCTGGCTGGCTGGCCGTAAATCAACTCTTAACAACACCACACCACACCACACCATCACTCATCACCCATCACCCACCACCGGCCCCAGTCTCCCAGCCTCTCTTATATACCCGAGCAGGCCCTTTAAATTATTTGAATTGTTGCACTTCGGCCAATGGCAGGCACGATCGCTGCTGCTCAAACATATTCTGGTTCACAAGTATTAATATATATATATATATATATATATATATATATATATATATATATATATATATATATATATATATATATATATATATATATATTCATGAAACACATTAAAACCTTGATCATTTATTCATTCATTACGTCTAGTGAAGAATTGCTTTTGTTCATTTGTATGATTAAAATGGATAGAATATGAATTCCTCGCTTAAAGTAAAATATAAAATATATATTGGATTTATATGATTGGTTAATATTCCAAGTGATGCTGAATATCCCCTATAATTTTGTTTTGTTTGTTTGTTATGTACACATTCCAAATGAAATCAATATAAATGTTATTATTAATGTTTGAAAGTTGATTGTCTACTTGAATCTCTCTATTAAAGTGTGTGTGGCTCCGGATGGAGCCTGGTTATGGTATTTGTCGCGGTGGGTGGCAGAAGTGCTTACTTCTTCTCTGTCTTCTTTGGCAAAAGAACTGCCTGAATGTTTGGAAGAACACCTCCCTGTGCAATGGTTACGCCAGACAGAAGTTTGTTGAGTTCTTCGTCGTTGCGGATGGCCAACTGCAAGTGACGTGGGATGATACGGGTCTTCTTGTTGTCACGTGCGGCGTTACCGGCGAGCTCGAGAACTTCGGCAGCGAGGTATTCCATGACGGCTGCCAGGTAGACAGGAGCGCCAGCACCGACGCGTTCGGCGTAGTTGCCCTTACGCAGCAGACGGTGAATTCTGCCCACGGGGAACTGAAGTCCGGCCCTGCTGGAGCGAGACTTTGACTTGCCCTTCACTTTGCCTCCCTTGCCGCGTCCGACATTGCTGCTGCTGTTGTGGGTTTGTGGTGTTTTAATGCCGGTGCGGTTTGA
>NW_027190863.1:0-24358 GCF_040958095.1 Procambarus clarkii
ATATATATATATATTATATATAATATATATTATATTTATATATACACATGGGTGAGGTGATATGGTACCAAAGTTTTGGGTAAGGTGATTGACATTTACACAAGATAAAACACGAACCAATGGGAATAAAAACATAAGAATGGAAGTAACTGCAGAAGGCCTATTGGCCCATAACACAAGCACTTCCTCTTGATGCTTCTATATTGGTTCGGAGTCTTGAAGCTATAATATATATATATATATATATATATATATATATATATATATATATATATATATATATATATATATATATATATATATATATATATATATATATATGCACACAAAACTAAATAGTCTTGTTAGACAAATTGCCCCTATTAGAGGCAAGTTGACTAACAAGCCGAATGACTGCAATTGTTTTGAATTTGAGTTAAATCTAACATAGAAATGTAATCAAACCTAACCTAACCTATGCTAACCCAAGCTAAGCTAACCTAACCTAACCTAAGCTAACCCAAGCTAAGCTAACCTAACCTAACCTAACCTAACCTAACCTAACCTAAGCTAACCTAACCTAACCTAACCCAGCAATTCATGATCTTAATATAATACTGTTAATTGGATAAACCAATTTGGAAAGAAATGTTCGAAAATAACAAAATTAACTGTGCTTGTTAGGAAAATTGGGCCTTGCATACTTGTCCCAATAGTGTGGTTCTCGCTTTTAGGTACGACATAAACGTATACCTAAGTTGAGAGAGAAAAAGATTCGCACTCAAACATGCATATCGATTGCCAGTCCTGAATTCTGGGTAGATATTCGTGTCCTCCCTTTTCATTTACCATCATTTGGATACTATCAAAACAGCTCTGAGAAGGATAAAATGAATAAAACGGGTAGCTCACTCATGTAAAAAGGAAGAGTTGGGAAAGATCTCTCTCTCTCTCTCTCTCTCTCTCTCTCTCTCTCTCTCTCTCCCCCTCACCCCCCCCCCCCCCCACCAATGATCCTGCTCTGCTAGTATATAACGTAACAAACCTTCCCCCCCCCCCCCCCCCTCCCTCCCCAATCAGAGTCCCTTTAAGCATGCGAGGATAAAAAATAGATTTCATAAGACCCAATGTGCTAGCTGATATCAAAACAATTTATGTTATCGTCTATTAAGCCCTTCAGTAAAAAAAGTATAGGGACCTAATTAGGTCCCGTTTTGAGGTGGTGGTGGGTGGAATCGATGGATTAGCCAAGCTCTTATCCGCCGAATCCGTAGAGGGTACGACCCTGGCGCTTCAGAGCGTACACCACGTCCATAGCAGTGACGGTCTTCCTCTTGGCGTGTTCCGTGTAGGTTACAGCATCACGGATGACGTTCTCGAGGAACACCTTCAGGACGCCACGGGTCTCTTCGTAGATGAGACCCGAAATACGCTTCACGCCGCCACGACGAGCTAAGCGACGAATAGCGGGCTTGGTGATGCCCTGGATGTTGTCACGTAGCACCTTACGATGACGCTTGGCGCCACCCTTTCCGAGTCCCTTGCCTCCCTTGCCGCGTCCAGTCATGGTGTTGAAGTTGTGTGAATCGAATTGACGAATGCCCGCACGATTTCCCGACTATATCCCATCAAGCGGACGTACTAGTAGCATTGCAACTCCTGCCTGCCCTTACTTTACGCTTGTGGTCGAGTAGACACGGCTTTCTCACAACGCTTTCAAAACTGCAGTTGCCTACTCGTCTGTTTCACGTCCCTGTGAAATGACTTTTGCACAAATCCAAAAAATAGAGCAAAATCAGCGATAATAGTGATTGAGGTGAGCCGCCTGTTGGCTGCAGCCAGAGGAAGGAGGGGAGGGGCAACGGGGTGACGTAGGCGAGTCGAGCAGCCAATGGCGCTCGAGCAAGCGCCTCGAGACGGCGTATATAAGCAAAAATTTTTCGGCGCCGGCCATCACAAACCACAGTTGTTCACCATGGCTCGCACCAAGCAGACTGCTCGCAAGTCCACGGGAGGCAAGGCTCCTCGTAAGCAGCTGGCCACCAAGGCAGCACGCAAGTCTGCTCCTGCCACAGGGGGTGTGAAGAAGCCTCACCGTTACAGGCCCGGAACGGTCGCCCTGCGTGAGATCCGTCGTTACCAGAAGAGCACCGAGTTGCTCATCAGGAAACTTCCCTTCCAGCGTCTGGTGCGCGAGATTGCCCAGGACTTCAAGACCGATCTTCGCTTCCAGTCGTCTGCCGTCATGGCTTTACAGGAGGCATCCGAGGCTTACCTGGTCGGTCTCTTCGAGGACACTAACCTCTGTGCCATCCACGCCAAGCGTGTCACCATCATGCCAAAGGACATTCAGCTTGCTCGCCGTATCCGTGGAGAGCGTGCATAAGCTAAATCGACCACCCTAGTATACACCAAACTCGGCCCTTCTCAGGGCCAAAATATCCTTCTAAGGAGATTTCAGACATTCCTAGCATCAGTCATATGAATTAACCTTCATCTACACATATAATAAATAAATAAATAAATAAACAAATACACTAATTTAGGTGTCATACATACACGTGATATCAATAAATCAAGTCATTTGTAGTACAACCTGTTCTCTTACAAACAAAACGCCGTCGCTTTTCGCTCTTATGCACTGTCAAGGATCACCCACCCCCCCCCCCCCCCCCCCAAAATAAAAATTGTCATACTGTACTAGAAATAAAAGCAGCTTGTATAAGTGACATACTGTCCAGTCCTGTTTTATTCTGTTTTCGGTCCTCTGGCTTAATCTGTTAAGTTAGGAGATGACATTTTAAATTAACCGTTTTCTTGACATTTTCAAACCTAAGAGGGTGGCCTGCATAGTAATCCTAATGTGGAACATAACAATGAATCTCTAATCTCTAGAAAAAAAAAAAGATACCGAGTGCTTATATGTGTTGAGAGAGAGAGAGAGAGAGAGAGAGAGAGAGAGAGAGAGAGAGAGAGAGAGAGAGAGAGAGAGAGAGAGAGAGAGAGAGAAGAGAGAGAGACACAGACAGACAGACAGACAGACAAGACAGAGACAGACAAGACAGAGACAGACAGACAGACAGACAGACAGAGACTGAGAGAGAGAAACACACACAGACAGTTTCATAAATATTCTCATTTTATAGCTATTTGCTTTCAGTGACAGAGGTTTTTGTTATAATAGTATTGGTGTCTAACACTCACAATCTCTTTAGAAATTAAAGTGTGGCTCCAATGGAGCCGAGTTTGTTGGTTTGAGGCCAAGCCACCACCACAGGGCAGTAAGTAAGCCGTTTACTTGGAGGAGGTGTACTTGGTGACGGCCTTAGTGCCCTCAGAGACGGCGTGCTTGGCCAGTTCTCCGGGCAACAGGAGCCTTACAGCCGTCTGGATCTCCCGACTGGTAATGGTGGAACGCTTGTTGTAGTGGGCCAGGCGAGAAGCCTCGGCGGCGATGCGCTCGAAGATGTCGTTCACGAACGAGTTCATGATCGACATGGCTTTGGAAGAGATACCAGTGTCGGGGTGGACCTGCTTCAGCACTTTGTAGATGTAGATGCTGTAGCTCTCCTTCCTCCTGCGCTTCTTTTTCTTATCGCCCTTGGCAATGGCCTTCTGGGCCTTTCCGGCCTTCTTGGCAGCCTTTCCAGATGCCTTGGGTGGCATGATGATGCTCGTGCTGGCTGGCGTTGCGATACAATAATGAACTTTTGCGCGAGGCGAGCTTTCCTTTTATATCCCGCTCGCGACTCAGCTCAGAGCGGGTCGCGTGGCGGAGCGCGCTGATTGGTCAGTGGCGGGCTCCCTTGATCCTGAGCGGGGTATATAACACGAAGCTCGATCTGCGGGGCGGCATAAAACACCACAAACCCACAACAGCAGCAGCAATGTCAGGACGCGGCAAGGGAGGCAAAGTGAAGGGCAAGTCAAAGTCTCGCTCCAGCAGGGCCGGACTTCAGTTCCCCGTGGGCAGAATTCACCGTCTGCTGCGTAAGGGCAACTACGCCGAACGCGTCGGTGCTGGCGCTCCTGTCTACCTGGCAGCCGTCATGGAATACCTCGCTGCCGAAGTTCTGGAGCTCGCCGGTAATGCCGCACGTGACAACAAGAAGACCCGTATCATCCCACGTCACTTGCAGTTGGCCATCCGCAACGACGAAGAACTCAACAAACTTCTGTCTGGCGTAACCATTGCACAGGGAGGTGTTCTTCCAAACATTCAGGCAGTTCTTTTGCCAAAGAAGACAGAGAAGAAGTAAGCACTTCTGCCACCCACCACGACAAATACCATAACCAGGCTCCATCCGGAGCCACACACACTTTAATAGAGAGATTCAAGTAGACAATCAACTTTCAAACATTAATAATAACATTTATATTGATTTCATTTGGAATGTGTACATAACAAACAAACAAAACAAAATTATAGGGGATATTCAGCATCACTTGGAATATTAACCAATCATATAAATCCAATATATATTTTATATTTTACTTTAAGCGAGGAATTCATATTATATTAATTTTTAATCATACAAATGAACAAAAGCAATTCTTCACTAGACGTAATGAATGAATAAATGATCAAGGTTTTAATGTGTTTCATGAATATATATATATATATATATATATATATATATATATATATATATATATATATATATATATATATATATATATATATATATATATATATATATATATAATATAATATAATATATTATAATACTTGTGAACCAGAATATGTTTGAGCAGCAGCGATCGTGCCTGCCATTGGCCGAAGTGCAACAATTCAAATAATTTAAAGGGCCTGCTCGGGTATATAAGAGAGGCTGGGAGACTGGGGCCGGTGGTGGGTGATGGGTGATGAGTGATGGTGTGGTGTGGTATGGTGTTGTTAAGAGTTGATTTACGGCCAGCCAGCCAGCTGCAGCCAAGGCAGGGCAGGGCAGGGCAAGGCAAGGCAAGGCAAGGCAAGGCAAGGCAAGGCAAGGCAATAACAGGACAGGACAGGCAAGGCAAGGCAAGGCAAGGCAAGGCAAGCAGGCGGGCGGGCGGGCGGGCGGGCGGGCGGGCGGGCAGGCAGGCAGGCAGGCAGCCAGCCAGCCAGCCAGCCAGCCAGCCAGCCAGCCAGCCAGCCAGCCAGCCAGCCAGCCAGCCAGCCAGCCAGCCAGCCAGCAGGCAGGCAGGCAGGCAGGCAGGCAGGCAGGCAGGCAGGCAGGCAGCCAGCCAGCCAGCCAGCCAGCCAGCCCAGCCAGCCAGCCACTCCCACTTTGTATTTATATGCATTCAATTTATATTCAAACATTATATATGTTAAGGGCCTAGTTTTAGTGTTTATTTTAAAAATGACAAACATCGAGTCGTTTTACCAGTCCTTTAGCGTTAACGGTGATGCATTTTAAAACTGAACAGAAATCACCTTTTCTGGATATATCAAATATCGAATCCGCTTAATGTGCCTACAATTCAATCATTCAAAAAATACATAATTTACATCATGCCTTTTCATAGAACAGACAATAAGATTTGAGACAATAAGAACTTTACTTTTATAACTAAAGTTGCACAATTATACCAACTCTATGGTGGCTGGGTGGTAAGGTGTGTGGCTGGTATTTTGGAAGTCGCGAGTTCAAACGACCCAATGGGAATAATACTTTTTTTTTTTTGCCATACAATCTTCCTAATACTATTATGTAGGTTTGTGTGTGTGTTTTTTTATTCATTCTTTGGTTTTATAGATGACATACATATTGACTCCTTTTACCGGTCCTTAATTAGGCTCTGGGGAAGCAATGGTGGTGGTGGTGGTGGTGGTGCATTTAAAACTAAACCAAAAATCACCAGTTCTGGACGCGTCAAATATCATATCCGCTTAATGTGTCTACAACCTAATTACTTAAAACTACACTATTTAATTCATTCATATCATGTGCATATTGGTCATTATGCTCATACAACCGACATCAAAATTTATTTTCATTATTAGAATCATACATTTCATCAAGTAATACAGATACAAAGAGATTTTCTTTCTGAGAAGACCGTTAGTATTGGCTTGCAGGCAGGCAGGCAGCAGGCAGGCATTTGAGGGTTATTATTTCGCCTGTTGATTGGGGGGAGGGTTGATGTGTTAGGGGGTTTTCGGTTAGATGTGGTGGTGGTGATTGGTGGTGATTGGTGGTGATTGGTGGTGATTGGTGGTGATTGGTGGTGGTGGTGGTGGTGGTAGTAGGTGGGAGTTGGGGGGGGGGGGGGGGGGGGGGGAGGGGAAGGGGAGGGGAATGATGGTCTGTGGATTCGTTCTCCGTACCCTTTACATATAAGCAAAAATATGCCTTCTTGTGGGTATAGGAAACATTAACACAAATTATATCAGTAACTGATATTGTAGCCTTTTAGAACAGAAAAGATTTGTACATACAAATACTTTTTAATTATCATTTATTTGTGGAAATGGCATTTACGTCATTAAATTGATACCTCAGCATCAAGCTTGTGTCCTGCAGCATGGTCCAGTGGTAAAGTGTATATAAGTGATAGCGTATTCTTGGAGTTGCGAGTTCAAACCCGGATTAAGCTATATATATATACAACATGTTTTGTTTGGTTGTTTGTTTTTGTATAAAGCCTCACACAATATCTATATTAAGCGAGTTTGTTTTAAACATGACATACATATTAATTCATTTACCAGGCCTTATTCCACACAACTCCGTGAATTTCCCGTGGAGCCAGCCATTCAAACAAAAAACAAACGAACAAAACAAAACAAAACAAAAAACATTATTGCCAACAGCATTTGGTGTTCCCAGGCGGTCACCCATCCAAGTACTAACCAAACCCAACGTTGCTTAACTTCGCTGGATCGGACGAGAAGCGGTGTTCTCAACGTGGTATGGCCGTTGGCATGAGACTGCCTACACATTGTGGCTAATAACCAACTCTTTTAAGTCATCGCGGCAGGATTACGGACCTGCTTGTGGTGTCTTATGGTAATTGTATCCTAACATATTTTTGTCTCCTTGGCATGGATATTTAACATCGTTTATTCAGTCTTGGGTTTATGTTCTTTCGCCATTTACAGACATTTTACATCTACCTACTTCCTCAGCCTGCCCTGCCAATTTCTAATGAATTTGTGGATTTTCTTTTGTAATACAAACATGTGTGTGCTCATCTGCTCTTCAGTTTTTATGATATTTGTCTCATCTGTCCTGCTTTATGATACTTTTACAAAGAACATGAACAAATGCTTCTATTTTAGAGAAGATATGGGATCCAGGTTTCGGAGCCGTAAAACCACCGTCGTGATTGGTGACGAGTTGCCAGGTTGCAGCTTCTGTACCGTGCCGGCACATAAATAGGTTCGGCTCAAGCGGCGGCAGCATCATTCCCCGTGACTGTCTGAGCGTCTCTCATCACCTTGGTTATCTCATCATCATCATGGTAGAAGCAAAGCCTACCAAGAAGGCTGCGGCTGCTGCTGCTGTGGTGGCCACCACCAGGAAACCTCGCGTCCAGGTTGCTCACCCGAAAACTAGTCAAATGGTTCTAGCCGCGGTCGCAGCACTCAAAGACCGTAAGGGCTCGTCTCTACAAGCGATCAAGAAGGTACGTTGTTGCCAACAACAAAGTCGAGGCTGCCAAGATCGCCATTTACATCCGAAGATTTCTCAAGAAAGCAGTGGCTGACGGCATTCTTGTTCAGACCAAGGGAAGTGGAGCTAGTGGATCATTCAAGCTGGCCGTAGCAGAGAAGAGGGCCGTTCTAACTCCCAAGAAAGCCACCAACAACCAAGAAACCATCTACAGCAGCAAAGAAGGCCGTGGTAACTCCCAAGAAAGCCGCCACAAGCAACAAACCACCTACAGCCTTGAAAAAGAAGCAGCAGCAGCAGCAGCTTGTTGTTGGGAACAAAAAGCCCAAAATAAAGAGAGCTTCAAAATCTCCCAAACCACCCAAGGCAAAGAAAGCTGTCAAGAAAACAACAAAGGCAAAATAAACGACGACATGCAAGCAGCATGAATACACATGACAATAAACATCCAGGCCTCCCCCCTCAGTGGAGGGGCCTCATATGATTCCAAAAAGAGTTTAGTTTTGTAGACAAATAAATCATTACTTTTGGGGTAGATTTACTCTGTATTATATATATATATATATATATATATATATATATATATATATATATATATATATATATATATATATATATATATATATATATTTATATATACACATGGGTGAGGTGATATGGTACCAAAGTTTTGGGTAAGGTGATTGACATTTACACAAGATAAAACACGAACCAATGGGAATAAAAACATAAGAATGGAAGTAACTGCAGAAGGCCTATTGGCCCATAACACAAGCACTTCCTCTTGATGCTTCTATATTGGTTCGGAGTCTTGAAGCTATAATATATATATATATATATATATATATATATATATATATATATATATATATATATATATATATATATATATATATATATATATATATATATATATATATATATATATATATATATGCACACAAAACTAAATAGTCTTGTTAGACAAATTGCCCCTATTAGAGGCAAGTTGACTAACAAGCCGAATGACTGCAATTGTTTTGAATTTGAGTTAAATCTAACATAGAAATGTAATCAAACCTAACCTAACCTATGCTAACCCAAGCTAAGCTAACCTAACCTAACCTAAGCTAACCCAAGCTAAGCTAACCTAACCTAACCTAACCTAACCTAACCTAACCTAAGCTAAGCTAACCTAACCTAACCTAACCCAGCAATTCATGATCTTAATATAATACTGTTAATTGGATAAACCAATTTGGAAAGAAATGTTCGAAAATAACAAAATTAACTGTGCTTGTTAGGAAAATTGGGCCTTGCATACTTGTCCCAATAGTGTGGTTCTCGCTTTTAGGTACGACATAAACGTATACCTAAGTTGAGAGAGAAAAAGATTCGCACTCAAACATGCATATCGATTGCCAGTCCTGAATTCTGGGTAGATATTCGTGTCCTCCCTTTTCATTTACCATCATTTGGATACTATCAAAACAGCTCTGAGAAGGATAAAATGAATAAAACGGGTAGCTCACTCATGTAAAAAGGAAGAGTTGGGAAAGATCTCTCTCTCTCTCTCTCTCTCTCTCTCTCTCTCTCTCTCCCCTCACCCCCCCCCCCCCCCCACCAATGATCCTGCTCTGCTAGTATATAACGTAACAAACCTTCCCCCCCCCCCCCCCTCCCTCCCCAATCAGAGTCCCTTTAAGCATGCGAGGATAAAAAATAGATTTCATAAGACCCAATGTGCTAGCTGATATCAAAACAATTTATGTTATCGTCTATTAAGCCCTTCAGTAAAAAAAGTATAGGGACCTAATTAGGTCCCGTTTTGAGGTGGTGGTGGGTGGAATCGATGGATTAGCCAAGCTCTTATCCGCCGAATCCGTAGAGGGTACGACCCTGGCGCTTCAGAGCGTACACCACGTCCATAGCAGTGACGGTCTTCCTCTTGGCGTGTTCCGTGTAGGTTACAGCATCACGGATGACGTTCTCGAGGAACACCTTCAGGACGCCACGGGTCTCTTCGTAGATGAGACCCGAAATACGCTTCACGCCGCCACGACGAGCTAAGCGACGAATAGCGGGCTTGGTGATGCCCTGGATGTTGTCACGTAGCACCTTACGATGACGCTTGGCGCCACCCTTTCCGAGTCCCTTGCCTCCCTTGCCGCGTCCAGTCATGGTGTTGAAGTTGTGTGAATCGAATTGACGAATGCCCGCACGATTTCCCGACTATATCCCATCAAGCGGACGTACTAGTAGCATTGCAACTCCTGCCTGCCCTTACTTTACGCTTGTGGTCGAGTAGACACGGCTTTCTCACAACGCTTTCAAAACTGCAGTTGCCTACTCGTCTGTTTCACGTCCCTGTGAAATGACTTTTGCACAAATCCAAAAAATAGAGCAAAATCAGCGATAATAGTGATTGAGGTGAGCCGCCTGTTGGCTGCAGCCAGAGGAAGGAGGGGAGGGGCAACGGGGTGACGTAGGCGAGTCGAGCAGCCAATGGCGCTCGAGCAAGCGCCTCGAGACGGCGTATATAAGCAAAAATTTTTCGGCGCCGGCCATCACAAACCACAGTTGTTCACCATGGCTCGCACCAAGCAGACTGCTCGCAAGTCCACGGGAGGCAAGGCTCCTCGTAAGCAGCTGGCCACCAAGGCAGCACGCAAGTCTGCTCCTGCCACAGGGGGTGTGAAGAAGCCTCACCGTTACAGGCCCGGAACGGTCGCCCTGCGTGAGATCCGTCGTTACCAGAAGAGCACCGAGTTGCTCATCAGGAAACTTCCCTTCCAGCGTCTGGTGCGCGAGATTGCCCAGGACTTCAAGACCGATCTTCGCTTCCAGTCGTCTGCCGTCATGGCTTTACAGGAGGCATCCGAGGCTTACCTGGTCGGTCTCTTCGAGGACACTAACCTCTGTGCCATCCACGCCAAGCGTGTCACCATCATGCCAAAGGACATTCAGCTTGCTCGCCGTATCCGTGGAGAGCGTGCATAAGCTAAATCGACCACCCTAGTATACACCAAACTCGGCCCTTCTCAGGGCCAAAATATCCTTCTAAGGAGATTTCAGACATTCCTAGCATCAGTCATATGAATTAACCTTCATCTACACATATAATAAATAAATAAATAAATAAACAAATACACTAATTTAGGTGTCATACATACACGTGATATCAATAAATCAAGTCATTTGTAGTACAACCTGTTCTCTTACAAACAAAACGCCGTCGCTTTTCGCTCTTATGCACTGTCAAGGATCACCCACCCCCCCCCCCCCCCCCCCAAAATAAAAATTGTCATACTGTACTAGAAATAAAAGCAGCTTGTATAAGTGACATACTGTCCAGTCCTGTTTTATTCTGTTTTCGGTCCTCTGGCTTAATCTGTTAAGTTAGGAGATGACATTTTAAATTAACCGTTTTCTTGACATTTTCAAACCTAAGAGGGTGGCCTGCATAGTAATCCTAATGTGGAACATAACAATGAATCTCTAATCTCTAGAAAAAAAAAAAGATACCGAGTGCTTATATGTGTTGAGAGAGAGAGAGAGAGAGAGAGAGAGAGAGAGAGAGAGAGAGAGAGAGAGAGAGAGAGAGAGAGAGAGAGAGAAGAGAGAGAGAGAAGACACAGACAGACAGACAGACAGACAAGACAGAGACAGACAAGACAGAGACAGACAGACAGACAGACAGACAGAGACTGAGAGAGAGAAACACACACAGACAGTTTCATAAATATTCTCATTTTATAGCTATTTGCTTTCAGTGACAGAGGTTTTTGTTATAATAGTATTGGTGTCTAACACTCACAATCTCTTTAGAAATTAAAGTGTGGCTCCAATGGAGCCGAGTTTGTTGGTTTGAGGCCAAGCCACCACCACAGGGCAGTAAGTAAGCCGTTTACTTGGAGGAGGTGTACTTGGTGACGGCCTTAGTGCCCTCAGAGACGGCGTGCTTGGCCAGTTCTCCGGGCAACAGGAGCCTTACAGCCGTCTGGATCTCCCGACTGGTAATGGTGGAACGCTTGTTGTAGTGGGCCAGGCGAGAAGCCTCGGCGGCGATGCGCTCGAAGATGTCGTTCACGAACGAGTTCATGATCGACATGGCTTTGGAAGAGATACCAGTGTCGGGGTGGACCTGCTTCAGCACTTTGTAGATGTAGATGCTGTAGCTCTCCTTCCTCCTGCGCTTCTTTTTCTTATCGCCCTTGGCAATGGCCTTCTGGGCCTTTCCGGCCTTCTTGGCAGCCTTTCCAGATGCCTTGGGTGGCATGATGATGCTCGTGCTGGCTGGCGTTGCGATACAATAATGAACTTTTGCGCGAGGCGAGCTTTCCTTTTATATCCCGCTCGCGACTCAGCTCAGAGCGGGTCGCGTGGCGGAGCGCGCTGATTGGTCAGTGGCGGGCTCCCTTGATCCTGAGCGGGGTATATAACACGAAGCTCGATCTGCGGGGCGGCATAAAACACCACAAACCCACAACAGCAGCAGCAATGTCAGGACGCGGCAAGGGAGGCAAAGTGAAGGGCAAGTCAAAGTCTCGCTCCAGCAGGGCCGGACTTCAGTTCCCCGTGGGCAGAATTCACCGTCTGCTGCGTAAGGGCAACTACGCCGAACGCGTCGGTGCTGGCGCTCCTGTCTACCTGGCAGCCGTCATGGAATACCTCGCTGCCGAAGTTCTGGAGCTCGCCGGTAATGCCGCACGTGACAACAAGAAGACCCGTATCATCCCACGTCACTTGCAGTTGGCCATCCGCAACGACGAAGAACTCAACAAACTTCTGTCTGGCGTAACCATTGCACAGGGAGGTGTTCTTCCAAACATTCAGGCAGTTCTTTTGCCAAAGAAGACAGAGAAGAAGTAAGCACTTCTGCCACCCACCACGACAAATACCATAACCAGGCTCCATCCGGAGCCACACACACTTTAATAGAGAGATTCAAGTAGACAATCAACTTTCAAACATTAATAATAACATTTATATTGATTTCATTTGGAATGTGTACATAACAAACAAACAAAACAAAATTATAGGGGATATTCAGCATCACTTGGAATATTAACCAATCATATAAATCCAATATATATTTTATATTTTACTTTAAGCGAGGAATTCATATTATATTAATTTTTAATCATACAAATGAACAAAAGCAATTCTTCACTAGACGTAATGAATGAATAAATGATCAAGGTTTTAATGTGTTTCATGAATATATATATATATATATATATATATATATATATATATATATATATATATATATATATATATATATATATATATATATATATATATAATATAATATAATATAATATATTATAATACTTGTGAACCAGAATATGTTTGAGCAGCAGCGATCGTGCCTGCCATTGGCCGAAGTGCAACAATTCAAATAATTTAAAGGGCCTGCTCGGGTATATAAGAGAGGCTGGGAGACTGGGGCCGGTGGTGGGTGATGGGTGATGAGTGATGGTGTGGTGTGGTATGGTGTTGTTAAGAGTTGATTTACGGCCAGCCAGCTGCAGCCAAGGCAGGGCAGGGCAGGGCAAGGCAAGGCAAGGCAAGGCAAGGCAAGGCAAGGCAAGGCAATAACAGGACAGGACAGGCAAGGCAAGGCAAGGCAAGGCAAGGCAAGCAGGCGGGCGGGCGGGCGGGCGGGCGGGCGGGCGGGCAGGCAGGCAGGCAGCAGCCAGCCAGCCAGCCAGCCAGCCAGCCAGCCAGCCAGCCCCAGCCAGCCAGCCAGCCAGCCAGCCAGCCAGCCAGGCAGGCAGGCAGGCAGGCAGGCAGGCAGGCAGGCAGGCAGCCAGCCAGCCAGCCAGCCAGCCAGCCAGCCAGCCAGCCAGCCAGCCACTCCCACTTTGTATTTATATGCATTCAATTTATATTCAAACATTATATATGTTAAGGGCCTAGTTTTAGTGTTTATTTTAAAAATGACAAACATCGAGTCGTTTTACCAGTCCTTTAGCGTTAACGGTGATGCATTTTAAAACTGAACAGAAATCACCTTTTCTGGATATATCAAATATCGAATCCGCTTAATGTGCCTACAATTCAATCATTCAAAAAATACATAATTTACATCATGCCTTTTCATAGAACAGACAATAAGATTTGAGACAATAAGAACTTTACTTTTATAACTAAAGTTGCACAATTATACCAACTCTATGGTGGCTGGGTGGTAAGGTGTGTGGCTGGTATTTTGGAAGTCGCGAGTTCAAACGACCCAATGGGAATAATACTTTTTTTTTTTTGCCATACAATCTTCCTAATACTATTATGTAGGTTTGTGTGTGTGTTTTTTTATTCATTCTTTGGTTTTATAGATGACATACATATTGACTCCTTTTACCGGTCCTTAATTAGGCTCTGGGGAAGCAATGGTGGTGGTGGTGGTGGTGGTGCATTTAAAACTAAACCAAAAATCACCAGTTCTGGACGCGTCAAATATCATATCCGCTTAATGTGTCTACAACCTAATTACTTAAAACTACACTATTTAATTCATTCATATCATGTGCATATTGGTCATTATGCTCATACAACCGACATCAAAATTTATTTTCATTATTAGAATCATACATTTCATCAAGTAATACAGATACAAAGAGATTTTCTTTCTGAGAAGACCGTTAGTATTGGCTTGCAGGCAGGCAGGCAGGCAGGCAGGCATTTGAGGGTTATTATTTCGCCTGTTGATTGGGGGGAGGGTTGATGTGTTAGGGGGTTTTCGGTTAGATGTGGTGGTGGTGATTGGTGGTGATTGGTGGTGATTGGTGGTGATTGGTGGTGATTGGTGGTGGTGGTGTGGTGGTAGTAGGTGGGAGTTGGGGGGGGGGGGGGGGGGGGGGGGGAGGGAAGGGGAGGGGAATGATGGTCTGTGGATTCGTTCTCCGTACCCTTTACATATAAGCAAAAATATGCCTTCTTGTGGGTATAGAAACATTAACACAAATTATATCAGTAACTGATATTGTAGCCTTTTAAACAGAAAAGATTTGTACATACAAATACTTTTTAATTATCATTTATTTGTGGAAATGGCATTTACGTCATTAAATTGATACCTCAGCATCAAGCTTGTGTCCTGCAGCAGTGGTCCAGTGGTAAAGTGTATATAAGTGATGCGTATTCTTGGAGTTGCGAGTTCAAACCCGGATTAAGCTATATATATACAACATGTTTTGTTTTGGTTGTTTGTTTTTGTATAAAGCCTCACACAATATCTATATTAAGCGAGTTTGTTTTAAACATGACATACATATTAATTCATTTTACCAGGCCTTATTCCACACAACTCCGTGAATTTCCCGTGGAGCCAGCCATTCAAACAAAAACAAACGAAACAAAACAAAACAAAACAAAAAACATTATTGCCAACAGCATTTGGTGTTCCCAGGCGGTCACCCATCCAAGTACTAACCAAACCCAACGTTGCTTAACTTCGCTGATCGGACGAGAAGCGGTGTTCTCAACGTGGTATGGCCGTTGGCATGAGACTGCCTACACATTGTGGCTAATAACCAACTCTTTTAAGTCATCGCGGCAGGATACGGACCTGCTTGTGGTGTCTTAATGGTAATTGTATCCTAACATATTTTTGTCTCCTTGGCATGGATATTTAACATCGTTTATTCAGTCTTGGGTTTATGTTCTTTCGCCATTTACAGACATTTTACATCTACCTACTTCCTCAGCCTGCCCTGCCAATTTCTAATGAATTTGTGGATTTTCTTTTGTAATACAAACATGTGTGTGCTCATCTGCTCTTCAGTTTTTATGATATTTGTCTCATCTGTCCTGCTTTATGATACTTTTACAAAGAACATGAACAAATGCTTCTATTTTAGAGAAGATATGGGATCCAGGTTTCGGAGCCGTAAAACCAACCGTCGTGATTGGTGGACGAGTTGCCAGGTTGCAGCTTCTGTACCGTGCCGGCACATAAATAGGTTCGGCTCAAGCGGCGGCAGCATCATTCCCCCGTGACTGTCTGAGCGTCTCTCATCACCTTGGTTATCTCATCATCATCATGGTAGAAGCAAAGCCTACCAAGAAGGCTGCGGCTGCTGCTGCTGTGGTGGCCACCACCAGGAAACCTCGCGTCCAGGTTGCTCACCCGAAAACTAGTCAAATGGTTCTAGCCGCGGTCGCAGCACTCAAAGACCGTAAGGGCTCGTCTCTACAAGCAATCAAGAAGTACGTTGTTGCCAACAACAAAGTCGAGGCTGCCAAGATCGCCATTTACATCCGAAGATTTCTCAAGAAAGCAGTGGCTGACGGCATTCTTGTTCAGACCAAGGGAAGTGGAGCTAGTGGATCATTCAAGCTGGCCGTAGCAGAGAAGAGGGCCGTTCTAACTCCCAAGAAAGCCACCACAACCAAGAAACCATCTACAGCAGCAAAGAAGGCCGTGGTAACTCCCAAGAAAGCCGCCACAAGCAACAAACCACCTACAGCCTTGAAAAAGAAGCAGCAGCAGCAGCAGCTTGTTGTTGGGAACAAAAAGCCCAAAATAAAGAGAGCTTCAAAATCTCCCAAACCACCCAAGGCAAAGAAAGCTGTCAAGAAAACAACAAAGGCAAAATAAACGACGACATGCAAGCAGCATGAATACACATGACAATAAACATCCAGGCCTCCCCCCTCAGTGGAGGGGCCTCATATGATTCCAAAAAGAGTTTAGTTTTGTAGACAAATAAATCATTACTTTTGGGGTAGATTTACTCTGTATATTATATATATATATATATATATATATATATATATATATATATAATATATATATATATAATATATTATATTATATATTTATATATACACATGGGTGAGGTGATATGGTACCAAAGTTTTGGGTAAGGTGATTGACATTTACACAAGATAAAACACGAACCAATGGGAATAAAAACATAAGAATGGAAGTAACTGCAGAAGGCCTATTGGCCCATAACACAAGCACTTCCTCTTGATGCTTCTATATTGGTTCGGAGTCTTGAAGCTATAATATATATATATATATATATATATATATATATATATATATATATATATATATATATATATATATATATATATATATATATATATATATATATATATATATATATATATATATATGCACACAAAACTAAATAGTCTTGTTAGACAAATTGCCCCTATTAGAGGCAAGTTGACTAACAAGCCGAATGACTGCAATTGTTTTGAATTTGAGTTAAATCTAACATAGAAATGTAATCAAACCTAACCTAACCTATGCTAACCCAAGCTAAGCTAACCTAACCTAACCTAAGCTAACCCAAGCTAAGCTAACCTAACCTAACCTAACCTAACCTAACCTAACCTAAGCTAAGCTAACCTAACCTAACCTAACCCAGCAATTCATGATCTTAATATAATACTGTTAATTGGATAAACCAATTTGGAAAGAAATGTTCGAAAATAACAAAATTAACTGTGCTTGTTAGGAAAATTGGGCCTTGCATACTTGTCCCAATAGTGTGGTTCTCGCTTTTAGGTACGACATAAACGTATACCTAAGTTGAGAGAGAAAAAGATTCGCACTCAAACATGCATATCGATTGCCAGTCCTGAATTCTGGGTAGATATTCGTGTCCTCCCTTTTCATTTACCATCATTTGGATACTATCAAAACAGCTCTGAGAAGGATAAAATGAATAAAACGGGTAGCTCACTCATGTAAAAAGGAAGAGTTGGGAAAGATCTCTCTCTCTCTCTCTCTCTCTCTCTCTCTCTCTCTCTCCCCCTCACCCCCCCCCCCCCCCACCAATGATCCTGCTCTGCTAGTATATAACGTAACAAACCTTCCCCCCCCCCCCCTCCCTCCCCAATCAGAGTCCCTTTAAGCATGCGAGGATAAAAAAGATTTCATAAGACCCAATGTGCTAGCTGATATCAAAACAATTTATGTTATCGTCTATTAAGCCCTTCAGTAAAAAAAGTATAGGGACCTAATTAGGTCCCGTTTTGAGGTGGTGGTGGGTGGAATCGATGGATTAGCCAAGCTCTTATCCGCCGAATCCGTAGAGGGTACGACCCTGGCGCTTCAGAGCGTACACCACGTCCATAGCAGTGACGGTCTTCCTCTTGGCGTGTTCCGTGTAGGTTACAGCATCACGGATGACGTTCTCGAGGAACACCTTCAGGACGCCACGGGTCTCTTCGTAGATGAGACCCGAAATACGCTTCACGCCGCCACGACGAGCTAAGCGACGAATAGCGGGCTTGGTGATGCCCTGGATGTTGTCACGTAGCACCTTACGATGACGCTTGGCGCCACCCTTTCCGAGTCCCTTGCCTCCCTTGCCGCGTCCAGTCATGGTGTTGAAGTTGTGTGAATCGAATTGACGAATGCCCGCACGATTTCCCGACTATATCCCATCAAGCGGACGTACTAGTAGCATTGCAACTCCTGCCTGCCCTTACTTTACGCTTGTGGTCGAGTAGACACGGCTTTCTCACAACGCTTTCAAAACTGCAGTTGCCTACTCGTCTGTTTCACGTCCCTGTGAAATGACTTTTGCACAAATCCAAAAAATAGAGCAAAATCAGCGATAATAGTGATTGAGGTGAGCCGCCTGTTGGCTGCAGCCAGAGGAAGGAGGGGAGGGGCAACGGGGTGACGTAGGCGAGTCGAGCAGCCAATGGCGCTCGAGCAAGCGCCTCGAGACGGCGTATATAAGCAAAAATTTTTCGGCGCCGGCCATCACAAACCACAGTTGTTCACCATGGCTCGCACCAAGCAGACTGCTCGCAAGTCCACGGGAGGCAAGGCTCCTCGTAAGCAGCTGGCCACCAAGGCAGCACGCAAGTCTGCTCCTGCCACAGGGGGTGTGAAGAAGCCTCACCGTTACAGGCCCGGAACGGTCGCCCTGCGTGAGATCCGTCGTTACCAGAAGAGCACCGAGTTGCTCATCAGGAAACTTCCCTTCCAGCGTCTGGTGCGCGAGATTGCCCAGGACTTCAAGACCGATCTTCGCTTCCAGTCGTCTGCCGTCATGGCTTTACAGGAGGCATCCGAGGCTTACCTGGTCGGTCTCTTCGAGGACACTAACCTCTGTGCCATCCACGCCAAGCGTGTCACCATCATGCCAAAGGACATTCAGCTTGCTCGCCGTATCCGTGGAGAGCGTGCATAAGCTAAATCGACCACCCTAGTATACACCAAACTCGGCCCTTCTCAGGGCCAAAATATCCTTCTAAGGAGATTTCAGACATTCCTAGCATCAGTCATATGAATTAACCTTCATCTACACATATAATAAATAAATAAATAAATAAACAAATACACTAATTTAGGTGTCATACATACACGTGATATCAATAAATCAAGTCATTTGTAGTACAACCTGTTCTCTTACAAACAAAACGCCGTCGCTTTTCGCTCTTATGCACTGTCAAGGATCACCCACCCCCCCCCCCCCCCCCCCAAAATAAAAATTGTCATACTGTACTAGAAATAAAAGCAGCTTGTATAAGTGACATACTGTCCAGTCCTGTTTTATTCTGTTTTCGGTCCTCTGGCTTAATCTGTTAAGTTAGGAGATGACATTTTAAATTAACCGTTTTCTTGACATTTTCAAACCTAAGAGGGTGGCCTGCATAGTAATCCTAATGTGGAACATAACAATGAATCTCTAATCTCTAGAAAAAAAAAAAGATACCGAGTGCTTATATGTGTTGAGAGAGAGAGAGAGAGAGAGAGAGAGAGAGAGAGAGAGAGAGAGAGAGAGAGAGAGAGAGAGAGAGAGAGAGAGAGAGAGAGAGAGAGAGAGAGAGAGAGACACAGACAGACAGACAGACAGACAAGACAGAGACAGACAAGACAGAGACAGACAGACAGACAGACAGACAGAGACTGAGAGAGAGAAACACACACAGACAGTTTCATAAATATTCTCATTTTATAGCTATTTGCTTTCAGTGACAGAGGTTTTTGTTATAATAGTATTGGTGTCTAACACTCACAATCTCTTTAGAAATTAAAGTGTGGCTCCAATGGAGCCGAGTTTGTTGGTTTGAGGCCAAGCCACCACCACAGGGCAGTAAGTAAGCCGTTTACTTGGAGGAGGTGTACTTGGTGACGGCCTTAGTGCCCTCAGAGACGGCGTGCTTGGCCAGTTCTCCGGGCAACAGGAGCCTTACAGCCGTCTGGATCTCCCGACTGGTAATGGTGGAACGCTTGTTGTAGTGGGCCAGGCGAGAAGCCTCGGCGGCGATGCGCTCGAAGATGTCGTTCACGAACGAGTTCATGATCGACATGGCTTTGGAAGAGATACCAGTGTCGGGGTGGACCTGCTTCAGCACTTTGTAGATGTAGATGCTGTAGCTCTCCTTCCTCCTGCGCTTCTTTTTCTTATCGCCCTTGGCAATGGCCTTCTGGGCCTTTCCGGCCTTCTTGGCAGCCTTTCCAGATGCCTTGGGTGGCATGATGATGCTCGTGCTGGCTGGCGTTGCGATACAATAATGAACTTTTGCGCGAGGCGAGCTTTCCTTTTATATCCCGCTCGCGACTCAGCTCAGAGCGGGTCGCGTGGCGGAGCGCGCTGATTGGTCAGTGGCGGGCTCCCTTGATCCTGAGCGGGGTATATAACACGAAGCTCGATCTGCGGGGCGGCATAAAACACCACAAACCCACAACAGCAGCAGCAATGTCAGGACGCGGCAAGGGAGGCAAAGTGAAGGGCAAGTCAAAGTCTCGCTCCAGCAGGGCCGGACTTCAGTTCCCCGTGGGCAGAATTCACCGTCTGCTGCGTAAGGGCAACTACGCCGAACGCGTCGGTGCTGGCGCTCCTGTCTACCTGGCAGCCGTCATGGAATACCTCGCTGCCGAAGTTCTGGAGCTCGCCGGTAATGCCGCACGTGACAACAAGAAGACCCGTATCATCCCACGTCACTTGCAGTTGGCCATCCGCAACGACGAAGAACTCAACAAACTTCTGTCTGGCGTAACCATTGCACAGGGAGGTGTTCTTCCAAACATTCAGGCAGTTCTTTTGCCAAAGAAGACAGAGAAGAAGTAAGCACTTCTGCCACCCACCACGACAAATACCATAACCAGGCTCCATCCGGAGCCACACACACTTTAATAGAGAGATTCAAGTAGACAATCAACTTTCAAACATTAATAATAACATTTATATTGATTTCATTTGGAATGTGTACATAACAAACAAACAAAACAAAATTATAGGGGATATTCAGCATCACTTGGAATATTAACCAATCATATAAATCCAATATATATTTTATATTTTACTTTAAGCGAGGAATTCATATTATATTAATTTTTAATCATACAAATGAACAAAAGCAATTCTTCACTAGACGTAATGAATGAATAAATGATCAAGGTTTTAATGTGTTTCATGAATATATATATATATATATATATATATATATATATATATATATATATATATATATATATATATATATATATATATATATATATATATATAATATAATATAATATAATATATTATAATACTTGTGAACCAGAATATGTTTGAGCAGCAGCGATCGTGCCTGCCATTGGCCGAAGTGCAACAATTCAAATAATTTAAAGGGCCTGCTCGGGTATATAAGAGAGGCTGGGAGACTGGGGCCGGTGGTGGGTGATGGGTGATGAGTGATGGTGTGGTGTGGTATGGTGTTGTTAAGAGTTGATTTACGGCCAGCCAGCCAGCTGCAGCCAAGGCAGGGCAGGGCAGGGCAAGGCAAGGCAAGGCAAGGCAAGGCAAGGCAAGGCAAGGCAATAACAGGACAGGACAGGCAAGGCAAGGCAAGGCAAGGCAAGGCAAGCAGGCGGGCGGGCGGGCGGGCGGGCGGGCGGGCGGGCAGGCAGGCAGGCAGGCAGCCAGCCAGCCAGCCAGCCAGCCAGCCAGCCAGCCAGCCAGCCAGCCAGCCAGCCAGCCAGCCAGCCAGGCAGCAGGCAGGCAGGCAGGCAGGCAGGCAGGCAGGCAGGCAGCCAGCCAGCCAGCCAGCCAGCCAGCCAGCCAGCCAGCCAGCCAGCCACTCCCACTTTGTATTTATATGCATTCAATTTATATTCAAACATTATATATGTTAAGGGCCTAGTTTTAGTGTTTATTTTAAAAATGACAAACATCGAGTCGTTTTACCAGTCCTTTAGCGTTAACGGTGATGCATTTTAAAACTGAACAGAAATCACCTTTTCTGGATATATCAAATATCGAATCCGCTTAATGTGCCTACAATTCAATCATTCAAAAAATACATAATTTACATCATGCCTTTTCATAGAACAGACAATAAGATTTGAGACAATAAGAACTTTACTTTTATAACTAAAGTTGCACAATTATACCAACTCTATGGTGGCTGGGTGGTAAGGTGTGTGGCTGGTATTTTGGAAGTCGCGAGTTCAAACGACCCAATGGGAATAATACTTTTTTTTTTTTGCCATACAATCTTCCTAATACTATTATGTAGGTTTGTGTGTGTGTTTTTTTATTCATTCTTTGGTTTTATAGATGACATACATATTGACTCCTTTTACCGGTCCTTAATTAGGCTCTGGGGAAGCAATGGTGGTGGTGGTGGTGGTGGTGCATTTAAAACTAAACCAAAAATCACCAGTTCTGGACGCGTCAAATATCATATCCGCTTAATGTGTCTACAACCTAATTACTTAAAACTACACTATTTAATTCATTCATATCATGTGCATATTGGTCATTATGCTCATACAACCGACATCAAAATTTATTTTCATTATTAGAATCATACATTTCATCAAGTAATACAGATACAAAGAGATTTTCTTTCTGAGAAGACCGTTAGTATTGGCTTGCAGGCAGGCAGGCAGGCAGGCATTTGAGGGTTATTATTTCGCCTGTTGATTGGGGGGAGGGTTGATGTGTTAGGGGGTTTTCGGTTAGATGTGGTGGTGGTGATTGGTGGTGATTGGTGGTGATTGGTGGTGATTGGTGGTGATTGGTGGTGGTGGTGGTGGTGGTAGTAGGTGGGAGTTGGGGGGGGGGGGGGGGGGGGGAGGGAAGGGGAGGGGAATGATGGTCTGTGGATTCGTTCTCCGTACCCTTTACATATAAGCAAAAATATGCCTTCTTGTGGGTATAGAAACATTAACACAAATTATATCAGTAACTGATATTGTAGCCTTTTAAACAGAAAAGATTTGTACATACAAATACTTTTTAATTATCATTTATTTGTGGAAATGGCATTTACGTCATTAAATTGATACCTCAGCATCAAGCTTGTGTCCTGCAGCAGTGGTCCAGTGGTAAAGTGTATATAAGTGATGCGTATTCTTGGAGTTGCGAGTTCAAACCCGGATTAAGCTATATATATATACAACATGTTTTGTTTTGGTTGTTTGTTTTTGTATAAAGCCTCACACAATATCTATATTAAGCGAGTTTGTTTTAAACATGACATACATATTAATTCATTTTACCAGGCCTTATTCCACACAACTCCGTGAATTTCCCGTGGAGCCAGCCATTCAAACAAAAACAAACGAAACAAAACAAAACAAAACAAAAAACATTATTGCCAACAGCATTTGGTGTTCCCAGGCGGTCACCCATCCAAGTACTAACCAAACCCAACGTTGCTTAACTTCGCTGATCGGACGAGAAGCGGTGTTCTCAACGTGGTATGGCCGTTGGCATGAGACTGCCTACACATTGTGGCTAATAACCAACTCTTTTAAGTCATCGCGGCAGGATACGGACCTGCTTGTGGTGTCTTAATGGTAATTGTATCCTAACATATTTTTGTCTCCTTGGCATGGATATTTAACATCGTTTATTCAGTCTTGGGTTTATGTTCTTTCGCCATTTACAGACATTTTACATCTACCTACTTCCTCAGCCTGCCCTGCCAATTTCTAATGAATTTGTGGATTTTCTTTTGTAATACAAACATGTGTGTGCTCATCTGCTCTTCAGTTTTTATGATATTTGTCTCATCTGTCCTGCTTTATGATACTTTTACAAAGAACATGAACAAATGCTTCTATTTTAGAGAAGATATGGGATCCAGGTTTCGGAGCCGTAAAACCAACCGTCGTGATTGGTGGACGAGTTGCCAGGTTGCAGCTTCTGTACCGTGCCGGCACATAAATAGGTTCGGCTCAAGCGGCGGCAGCATCATTCCCCCGTGACTGTCTGAGCGTCTCTCATCACCTTGGTTATCTCATCATCATCATGGTAGAAGCAAAGCCTACCAAGAAGGCTGCGGCTGCTGCTGCTGTGGTGGCCACCACCAGGAAACCTCGCGTCCAGGTTGCTCACCCGAAAACTAGTCAAATGGTTCTAGCCGCGGTCGCAGCACTCAAAGACCGTAAGGGCTCGTCTCTACAAGCAATCAAGAAGTACGTTGTTGCCAACAACAAAGTCGAGGCTGCCAAGATCGCCATTTACATCCGAAGATTTCTCAAGAAAGCAGTGGCTGACGGCATTCTTGTTCAGACCAAGGGAAGTGGAGCTAGTGGATCATTCAAGCTGGCCGTAGCAGAGAAGAGGGCCGTTCTAACTCCCAAGAAAGCCACCACAACCAAGAAACCATCTACAGCAGCAAAGAAGGCCGTGGTAACTCCCAAGAAAGCCGCCACAAGCAACAAACCACCTACAGCCTTGAAAAAGAAGCAGCAGCAGCAGCTTGTTGTTGGGAACAAAAAGCCCAAAATAAAGAGAGCTTCAAAATCTCCCAAACCACCCAAGGCAAAGAAAGCTGTCAAGAAAACAACAAAGGCAAAATAAACGACGACATGC